>NC_046328.1:39834228-40056199 GCF_009819535.1 Lacerta agilis | reverse complement strand
CACCCCTTGCCTTTCCCTGCAAGACTAATTGCAGTCGTTAACAGTCGTCTACATGTTTTCCACACCTATCAGCTGATCACCCATTCCCACCACCCTCTGAGTAATACCCCTCCCCACTCCCTCACTATATTTAAGGATCTGGTGACTTCTGTTTCAGTGTATCTGAAGAAGTGTGCATGCACACGAAAGCTCATACCAAGAACAAACATAGTTGGTCTCTAAGGTGCTACTGGAAAGAATTTTTTATTTTGTTTTGACTATGGCAGACCAGCACAGCTACCCACCTGTAACTGTCCTTTGTCAACAAATTGTTGCTGTCTTTTGTGTTGAATATATGCTATATGGTAATTTAATAGGTCCATACGCAACACAAAACACTTGCTGTAGGTAGGTTTTATTTTATTTGTTTTTTATCTAATATTTTGGAAATGTACCTCTGGGTTGTTTTTTACCTTTAAATTTTTTTGGGGCCCCCAAGAGAGTAGGGCCTTAAGCTATAGTTTGTTTAGCTTCTACGTAAATCCGGCACTGCGACACAGGACTGGCATTTGCCTTTTCATAAGAGAAACCCATCTGGCATGTTTTGCTACAGATGTTCGATGCGGACCTTCAGAGGTGAGGCGTGATGTTGCAAAAATGGACTTTGATGGAGGCTGAGGCTTTTCCCATACGTTTTGTCTCCTTTTACACCAAATGCACGTTTGCTTCCTCTGCCAGAGTGAGAGGTTTCTCTCAGCTGAGGAGGACAACGAAGACTAGGAACGCGAGGGCACGTGGAACTGTTTTCCCGGGGGCTCCAAATGCACTTCCGCGGATTCGTTTTTAATTTGCCCCCGTTTTGTTTTAATGAAGGTGAAGTGCTTGCTGCAAAGTGCTTTCAGAGCCATCTGCTGTAAAGTAGCAAGCCGGAATTATTCCCTGTGCGCCTTTCACTATTGCCTCCCACAGTCTATGGCAACGAAATTCCATATCGCCCTCTGCTGGCCAGTTCAAGAAGGCTTCAAAGCTCATCCCCCAATAAGGGACTTTCTGAGATCAGTTACAGGTAGGTATCCGTGTTGGTCTGCCACAGTAAAATAAAATAAAATAAAAATCCTTCCAGTAGCACCTTAGAGACCAACTAAGTTTGTGCACACGAAAGCTCATACTAAGAACAAACTTAGTTGGTCTCTAAGGTGCTACTGGAAGGAATTTTCCCCCCTGAGATCAGAATGTATCGAAATTAAGATGGAGTGGGGGAGGCACTAAAATACAATATTAGAGGAGCCCAAACACTTTTTTCATTCATGCAATAAGTGTTTTGTGCACGATCCAGACTCTCAAAGAATTGCTTTAGTTTCATGCTGCATTTGTTGTTTCTCAGGGTTCAAGCAGAGGTCTCCGTTGCTGCTGGGGAAAGGCAGTTCCCCAATCTTCTCTCCACCCCACGTCCCCATCCCCAGCTAATGTGCCTGTTGCTATGTACGGAGTGGTACCTAGGGAAGGCTATGCGAATGTTATCAGACTCTACTGATTAGGTCTCGTTGCAGCCCGTGGCGAGCCACACGCAACTGCCCCAGGGATCTGACTGGCTAGTGAGATCCTGATGCTCTAACCTCGAAGGCTGATGGTGATGTTAAGGCTGGAAGGAAAAGGTGAACACTGGGCACACACCTACTGAACCTCCCGACCTCCCTTCTGTGTATTTACTGGAGGGATTTCAGATCATAATTCCTGCTGGTGGTGGTTGCGAGTCTTCGCCCCCTGTATGAAGCAATGAACTTGCAGGCGTTTTGAAGTCCTGCTCGAAGGGATGCTGCCGGTCGGTCTAATGCGCCCCTTTATCCCCCGGAGTTGGTGGTGGGCGCATGTGCCCCCCCATTCCAGGACCCCATCTGTTCCCACTTTCAGAGGAGCCATCAGTAAATAAAGACCTTCCTTATTAGAAGCCGAGGGCTCCCTGGGGCCCCGTAATGTTCTCAGCAGCCCTTCGAGGTCGCCTCTCCCCGCTCTGCTATGTTTTGGCAAATCCCGACAAGGGGGGAGGCGAGCGGGCAGGTGGGCAGGAAGCTGAGCTGAAGCCAGGAATGAGATGAAGAAGGACGTGGGGGGGGGGCATTAACACGAGGTTTAATCTGTTTGCCCTCTCTCCCCTCCCCAGCCACTCTAGAAGACGGTTCTGGGGCTCCAGTGAGTATCGGAAGCAAAATGCAACCCTCCGATCTGGAAGTCCGTTCATTCCCTTCATGCGGAACCGGCGCTGTTACAGGTGCCGTGCAATACTCGCTCCGCATTTGTAAGAAATAGATCTCCGCTGGATCTCCCTCCAAGCACTCTAAAAACCAGCGGTGAACAAAAAACCATACCAGCAATCTGAATATCTGGACAGGCTCGTCTAAACAAAATGTTTTCAGCTGGCGCTTTCACTGTACAGTACTCGTTTCGGCACCTGCTGCTATTCAGATTTCTGGGGAGTTTTTTGTTCCTCGCTGGCTTTTAGTTTTTTTAAAAAATGGTTTTTACTAATAATCTTACTGCTTTATTATTTTTGCAAACTGCTTTGAGGTTTTTTACAATCAAGTGGGGTATACATGTAATTGAATAAATAAAATTAAGAAATCTCCACAGAATGGAGACTCATTTCATTTATGGAATGGAAATTTACTCTGCACTTGCTCAGGTACACTTTCATCATGGTGGTGGGAGGGACGGTCTGCAGAGTACGAACCAATTCCTGGGGCCGAGGGCCCTTCACGCCCCAGTAAAATATTTGAGGGGGCCGCCTGCCCAAAAAAGTTGATGGTCATTCATTGTTCAAATGGTGTGTGCGCGCCATGTCTTGTGATTATGTGGGGAGGGACTTACCTGTCCCCATGAGTAGCCAAGGGAGGGTAAGGGGCAGCTGCCCCCTAAATCAAGAAAATAAAAATGCTTAACTAACTGACAGGCGTAGCAGATGATGATTCAGTTCTCCCCCCCCCCAACATAAATCCTGGCTACGACCATGCCTGCCCCCCCCATATCTATTCAAGTTGGCACCGGTGGTCTGCAGTAGCCAGTAGGCTCCGTTGCCTCTTCTTCTTAGCCATCTATTTTCCTCCATAGCCTCTATCCCCGCCAGGGACTCAGTTCGAATAACAGCAGGAAAGTACCGGGCTTCTATTCAAATAGTGGGAGGCGAGGAGAGACCACGATTTCTAACAGCAAGAAGTGAAAGTTTTTTGTTAGATTTTTTTTTAAGAAGAGAAGTGGTTACTAAACCGCTTCTTTCTCACAGCATCATTATAAAGTTGAGGAGTTGCAGCATGTAAATGCATTTAAATTGTGTTGGTTTATTTATTGATTAATCAGTTAAATGCTGGGCAGTTAATCAATCGATCTGCTAATCTCTTGGCAGCCCTGAGGACAAGGGAGGGGGCATAGAAGGAGCTGAAACTGGCAAGGAACAGATGTCCTAAGGCCCATAACTTTTAAGGAGAGGGGGGAATCTGCACCCTCCAGAGCCACAAACACACCCAACATGAGAGAGAACATTCCTCACCTAACTCCTCACCACTCTGCAGCTGAGCCTCCAGGTTTTTCTGCATCCCTAAAGCTTCCCCCACCTGAAGGCACCTGTTTTCCCCGACCAGTATGTCTCTTCTACCACCACCCCCGCCCCAAACCTCCTTTTTTCTTTTTTTCTTTTTTGAATTTTTTATTAGTTGAATATAAGAACAACATATAATCAAATACAAGAATTCAAATACAGTTTTCCCCTAACCCCACCCCCAAACAGCCCCAACTATGTCCAGGTAATTACATTAGTAATATAAATAAATAAATAAAACATTTCTACAATTGCTGCTTTAAAAAATATCATTCCACAAGCTCCCATGTGTCTTAGGTGGTTTAAATGCATGTTCTTTCTTTGATGCATATGTAATAAAGGAGGACCACATTATGTAAAAGTTATGTAGTTTCTCACGTTTTCTTTCATGTACCCTTTCTGTTAACTTTTCCATCTAAATTAATTCCCAGACATAAGCATACCAAACTTCATATAGGTTTGTGTTTAATGTCCTCCAGTGTCTAGCAACAGCAAGACGTGCTGCAGTTATAAGATGCACAATTAAGTCTTTGTCTCTAAGATTTTGTGCTTCATCTGCAAATATAGAAAGCAATGCTATTTTGGGATCTAAATTGATCGACTGAGATGTAATTTGTTCCATTCCTGAAATATTTTAACAAGTTTTTAATCAATGGGCATTTCCACCACATGTGTATAAATGTTCCTTCATTCCCACAATTTCTCCAACATAGTGGAGAAATATTTTTGTCTATTTTGCTTAGCAATGTGAGATGCAAGTACCACCTGTCGGTTATCTTTAAGGTGCTTTCTCTTATGCGGGCAGAAATAGCTCGAAAGGGGGCTTTTTGCTACATTCCTCCCCACAAACCATCATCAATCCCTTCTCCCAAGTCTCTTTCCCATCTAGTCTTCAATATGGAGGGCTTTGAGGTTGAGAAATTTACAGTCGCTTTATAGATTAAAGCAATTAGACCTTTACCTCTAGGGTCTGTGATATATAAAATATTTTCAAATGCAGGTAGTGCCTTCATCCCTTATTTGTGGATTTCTGTGCTACTACATGAAGGCATTGTTAAGCCAGGGAGGCCGATAGTGATACTCATGCATGGGGTTGGGGGCGAGCGGGGTCAGCTTGGTGTCCATTCCACTATTTACAACTTGAGTTTCCGGTAACAAAAAAGAGTCTCTGAGCATGCGAGGAGTCACGTCTGCGCTGGTTCAAAGGCGGCTTGAGTTCCAGCAGCTTTCCCGCAGGCGGTGGTGGTCTTGCGCTCTCTCTCTCTCTCTCTCTCTCTCTCTCTCTCTCTCTCTCTCTCTCTCTCTCTCTCTCTCTCCTTCCAAGCTCCCACCGGGCACCAGGGCCAGTCGCGACCACCTGCGAGAAGGGCACCCTGGAAGGAGGCTGCTGGGGCCACAGGAGCTCCTCTCCCTTCCTCTGTGGTCCAGGGGGAGAAGAGGCACATCCGCGTGGCCATTGCTCTCGCTGCTGTGTCCACTGAGACAGGCGGTCACTCGCTTGGAGAGGGAGGGGCTCTGTGTTGTTGGAGGAGGACTTGGAGCAAACTCCGCCCTCTGAGGTTGGGAAAGGAGCAGTTGTGTGTCCGCGAGAGGGTGCATGCACATGGTCCATGACTGACAAGGAAGGAAGAGGCTCAGCGAGAGAGCATAGCCGGGCGGAACGAGGCTTCTCTGCTCGGTTGGGTAGCAGCGGATGGGGAGCCGCGGGGCTTTCTGAGCCGACAGTCGAGGATGCCTCTGCGTGGAGAAAGGATGCTCTGGTGCTGTGCAGGGATGCTCCTCTGCCTGGCTGGGTTGCTCCTGCCTCGGAGCGCCGCCTCGCCCTGCCTGGAGCAGTGTAGGTGTTACATGAATACCTTGTTCTGCCAGGAGCCCAACACCATCCAGAACTTGGCGCAGCTGCGGGGCTTGGAGAACTTCACAGAAATGTGAGTGTTGCCGGGGGCGGCTGCCTGTGGGTAGGTATGATGGGAACGGGATGGGTGGGGTTCTGCAACTCCTGCCTAACTCCTCCATGAGTTCCTGGTAGAAGGGCGCAGCGGAAGTTGGGTGCCTTTGCTTCCAGACAATTTGGACCTCTGACTGACACATTTCTTGCAAAGCAAGCTGGGGGGAAACATCTCTAGGCTCACAGGGAGCTGGTAGAGGTTTAAGGAGTATTCCTAAAAGTGAGAGAATGCAAATCTAGCATATAAAGGGTGTCTTGTTTTTTTAAAAAATCAGATATGTACACCCCCCCAAAAAATAAACGTCTATACAGTAGGGTTGGGGGCAAGCGTACGCACATGTCTTGACCCACAGCATGCTCTTACAGCACAAAGATTAGTTTGAATAAGCCTCTGCCCAATGATGACCCCCCCCATGTGAAATCTTTAAGGGGCGGAGAACCCAGAACTAAAATGCCACCTGAGAACAGCACTATTTAGGGAGGCGCTCACCCTGGGTAGGCGCCTCCACTGAGCACTTCCTTGAGTAGAAATAGAACCGGCATGAAACAGTAATTTTCTATTACATCTTCTGAATAGCAATATCTTAACATCAAAGAATAGGTTTAAGCTTTATATTCTTGGACCAAAATCACAACTCCTGTTGGAAAAAAATGAATGCGGGGGGCTTAAAGTGATCTGTCCCTTTGCGCAAACAGGTGCTCTCTCTCCTCTCCTTCCATCTTCGCAGGCGTCTCCCTCCCTCCAAGCACACACGCACCTTTCTTCGCCTATACAACAGGCACGTCATAGTATGGGATAAGGGGGGGGGGCATCGCAGCTCCAGTTTTCCCCCTCGCGAAGAAACCCCTGTGTGCAATGCCCACGCTTAGGGGCACGGGATGCTCATTCCAACATGGTAGCAAAACTCAGGAGAGACTCGCAATACACAGACAGAAACTGAGAAAGCTGGATTGGGGTAGATGGGACAGTGAGGAGAGTACTAGGGGCAGAGAGAGGCCTGCCTGCCTGCCTGCCTACCTGGTGCTGCCCTCTCTGCCGAGGTGACTCTTCTCCTGCCTTGTTTTTTCCTGCTCCGGAGGCTAGGACCCGAACAAATGGATTCAAGTTACAGAAAAGGAGATTCCGACTAAACATCAGGACGAACTTTCTGATGGGAAGAGTTGTTCGACAGTGGAACGGACTCCCTCGAAAGATGTTAGAAGCTTTTAAACAGAGGTCAAAAGGTCATCTGTCATGGATGCTTTAGCTGAGATTCCTGCATTGCAGGAGGTTGGACTAGATCAGGGGTCAGCAAACTTTTTCAGCAGGAGGCTGCTCCACTGTCCCTCAGACCTTGTGGGGGGCCGGACTATATTTTGAAAAAAAATATGAACAATTCCTATGCCCCACAAATAACCCAGAGATGCATTTTAAATAAAAGGACACATTCTACTCATGTAAAAACATGCTGATTCCCAGACCATCCGCGGGCCAGATTTAGAAGGCGATTGGGCCGCATCTGGCCCCCCGGGCCTTAGTTTGGGGACCCCTGAACTAGATGACCCTCGAGGTCCCTTCCAACTCTGTGATTCTATGAATCTGGCCAAGCGAGGAGCAGCTTCGACCTGCTCACTGTGTGGCCCTCGGACTGTGGCTGCATCTCCTTCAGCCGGGAGCGCTTCCAGAGCAGCTCAGAGGTGGACCTGCAGTCGGAGGATATCAGTGAGCCTTTCCAAGCCACTTCCTTACAGTGGGACTTGGATGTGGGCTGCTGCGGATACTTAACGCTGGCTGCGCTTCCGTCCGTCATAAACCGGCCCCAAGCAGGACCTGCGGTTAAGCCCAGTGAGGGGCGAGCTGGACAGAGGCAGGCAGAGCCAGCCTGGCTTCTTCGCTGGGGGAGGCCGCCTGGCCAACAGCCGAGGGACAGACAGAGGCGGCAGGAGAAGCCGCAGTCTCCAAATATCGAAAGCAACATGATGGCCAGAAACAATTACAGTATAGAAAACTTTATGGAATAATGCAAAACATCAAAACTATCAAACTGAAGTCTCTGAAAGTCCTTGAATAAGTCACTGTGCCAGACTTTACCCAGCAGAGATCAAGCTTGTAAAGCTTTGTATAATCGGCAAATTGGCTGATGAACACAGGAACGAAACAGTAGTTGCTATCCAGAAATACTGTTCAGCAGAGTTCAGAGTTGGACATCAGAACTGGACATTTGCCAATTATACAACGCTTTACAAGCTTGATCCCCGCACTGTGACTTATTCAAGGACTTTCAGAGACTTCAGTTTGGTAGTTTTGATGTTCTGCATTAGTCCATAAAGTTTTCTATACTGTGATTGTTTCTGGCCATTGTGTTGCTTTCGATATTGCCGAGTCATACGGTATTTTGCAACACAGGGGTTTGTTTGTTTACGCAGTCCCCAAATACTCTGGTGTTCCTGAGCAAAGGGCAGTGTAGGAAGGCAAAGGGTAGGAAGCAACAGGACATGGCAACGGCTGCTGGGGAGGGGGGAGGCATGCCTAGTGGCTTTAGCTGTGCAACATCTGCAGACAACATCCAGGATCCACCACCGCCCAAGCACATTAGCTTCTCTAGCCAATATTACTTCACAGTGTGATAAGTAATATTGCTCAATGAAATGCGCTGCTCTTTTGCTCCCCCTGGTCCCTGTCCTCCTCCTGGGAGCCCATCTGGGTTCATCCTTTTCTTAGAGAATCCCTGGCTGATGCCAGCTCAGGTCCAGGAACTAGCCTGGCTGCTCACTGTGTGTTTGCGGGCAACTCTGACTCCCCTGAGGAGTGTTGCCCCCACCTCGCCCTTTGCTGCCGGGATGGGAAAGGGAGGCTGTTTCCTGGAAAATACCACCCAGGGAAGGATGCTGGAGAGTCCCCATTCCTCTCACCTTCATCCCAGCTTGGCATCCAACCCTCTGCCTCTGTGAACTGTTTTAATGCTGGCATGGTGAAGATGGTAGCCTAACGGTGTCTCAGTCCAAGAAAAGAGTGCGGGGGGGGGGCTACTCAGTTTAATGGGGTTGTGAAAGAGGCAGTGTCGGCAATGGGAATAGTTAAGGATGGCGCTGACAGTCCAACAGGCAGAACAAACACCATGCTATCTATCTATGGTGCAGTGACTCTGGTTATCCCTTGCCTAGTCCTGGTTCCAGAAGGAGAGAACACAAAACAAGCTGGAAAGGCAGAACCAAAACAATCTCTGGGATGCAGCACTTTCCCCACAGAGGAAGGCTGGGGTGAGGCTGTTGCTGTTTAGAGAAAAGACCAATTAACAGGTGGCTTCACCAAAATAAATTGGTTTGACAATTGTACAAGGTAGAATAAATCTCCACACGCCCATAAGAACCTATGGAAGTCCCTCATACAAGATGTGGCAAGAGCCAAAGACTTAGTACACATTTCAAATGCATCCCATAAATTCCAGAGGGATATCAGAGATGGCTCCTCAATGCATCCTCTGAGTCCAGAGACAGTCTGCCTCTGAACTGCAGGTGCCTGGGACAAAGAGGAGGCAGATGAATTGGCTGCTAGAAGGACCTTTGTGAGGCAGGCCCAAAACCTTTGCGGGGGTGGAATAGTACAGAAATAAGAAATCACAATTACAAACTTCGTTCCACCTTTTAATTGTAGCTATTTCTGTAGTCCTTTTGGTACCAGACAAAGGCCTTTCTGTTCACCCAGGTCTTTCAAATAACTCAGGAGATGTGATCCCGTTTTTAATTTGATGGATGTGCTAAGTTGTTGGATGTGTTGCTGTAGATTCTCTACCTCTCGCTTTAAAATGTTGTTTTCCTTTGTATTTTAATTGTTTTTACTTATAAGTTTCCTCCCCTGAGAATGTCAATTTATCAGGCAGCATAACAATGTCACAAATACATTTCCCAAAAGTGAATTCTCAGTTTTTGCCCAAGCTGACTGCAGAGCTTTCAGGCTACCCAACACACCAATATTTTTGAACTATCTTAGAAACTCTGAACCCCCACCCCCTAAGTATTTGTGCTGTCTTTGTCAAAGGGAAGGTGTGGTGTGGAGTAGAGGGGGAGAAGAATAGGGCCCCAACCCTGCCATTTTCATGTATTATTATTATTATTATTATTATTATTATTATTATTAAAAATGTGTATACTGCCCTTCACCCAAAGATCATAGGGCAGTCCAAAACATAAAAATAGTAAATGAGAACACAAAATACATATTAAAACATAAACAAAAACAAACCAATAACCCACCTCCCTCCCACAAAAACATTTGAAAGGCCACAGAATGTTAATCAGTCCCAGGCCTGATGATGACGATGAGGATGATGATGATGATGATGATGATAATAATAATAATAATAATAATAATAATAATAATAATAATAATAATAATAATAATAGTATTTATATGGTTAAAGAGAAACATTTTCACCTGGCACCTAAAGATATGTAATGAAGGCGCCAGGCAAGCCTCCTTGGGAATAACTTTCCACAAAATGGGGAGCCATTGCAGAAAAAGCCTATTCTGACATTGCCACCCACCTCTTGCAGAGGTAGCACATGAAGAAGGGCCGCAGAGGATGAGCTCAGGGTCTGAGTAGACAGAGGCGAATGGAGCCGCTTGGCCACCCAGAGCGGCAAACCCGGGGGCACCCCCCGGGGGTGGGGTGTCGCTCCGTAGCGCGCACGCATCACGATGCATGGCGCATGCGCGCTACGGAACAGTGCTGCACATGCGCGCTATGAAGCGGCGGTGCAGCAAACCCCACGAGCAAGCCACGGAGCAGCCTCGCTCCGCAGCTTGATTGTGGGGTTTGCTGCGGTGCCACTTCGTAGTGCGCATGCGCATGCGCAGCACCGCGAAGCAAAACGCATGCACACTAAGGAGAGACGCTGCGCATGCGGGGCGGGCGGAGGCAAGGGGCAGGCCAGGGAGGGGTGTCAGCCCCTCCCTGGCCCACTCCTTGCCTCTGCTCCAGCTGGAAAAAGGAAAGCGCGCACCGAGCAGGTTTGTGAGCAAGCCATTGGTGTGCGTTTTTTACCGGGCGGCGGGGCTCACCTTGGGCGTCGCGGGGGAGGTGCCAAATCTCACCCCCTTCCAGGGTGGCACTGGGGCGGCCCGCCCCAGCGCCCCACCCTTGCTACACCACTGTGAGTAGATTCATATGAAGAGAAGGGATCTTGACCAGGTGAGCAACCTAGTTGCCGAATTCTGCACTAGTTGAAGTTTCTGAACCATCTTAAGAGGCAGCCTTATGTATAACACACTGCAGTAATCTAACCTAGAGGTTACCAGAGCATAAGACAACAGAGGTTAGGCACAGCTGGGCCACCACCCGAAGCTGATGGAAGGCACTCCACACCACCAAGTGACAGCAAAGGATCCAGGAGGACCCCCAAGCTGTTTACCTGTTCCTTCAAAGGGAGTGTAACCCCATCAAAAAGAGGCAACATCCCCTCCATCGGGTCCAGGGAACTACCCACTAACAGTGCCTCAGTTTGCCTCAAGATTGAGCTTCAGTTTGTTGGCTCTCATTTAGTCTCATTGGGGCAAGACAATGAACCTGCAGTTGTAAAGGAGAAGCAGAGCTGTGTATCATCAACGTAATGCTGGCAGCATACTCCAAAGCTCTGGATGACGGTGACCCCACTTAGCAGTTTCATGTAGACCCAAGGCTGACACGACAACTGCAGTTAGGGACTGGCACATGGCAGAGTCACTAACGCCCCTTACCCGGCCTGCCATGTGAACAGCTGACTTGAAAATAAAAGGGCAAGAAATAAAAGGCAGGGCATGCCAGATTTTATTTTATTTTATTATTTTAGATTTATATACTGTCCTCCATAATAAGACCAGTTGATGGTGCAGAGAGTGACATAGCAAAGGTTCTGGGTTGTCTGGGGCGTGGAAGATCTGCTGCCTTAAGAGCATGGAGATCTGATTTTAGCGTTATTGACACTTTTAGTAAACAAAACTTTTGCCATATTAATTTTGCATGCTCTATAAATATCTGGAAAGGGGTCCCCCCCCAACAGCCAAAAAGAATGAAACTGAAATATTTGAATGGAATGATAAAATGCATTTGTGGTACAATCCTCTGCAGGTCTACTCAGAAAAGTAAAATTATTTCAATGGAAAGCACTCTGAGTTAAATGTGCAGAGAATTGCAGCTTTGGTGTGTGTTATATTCAAACAAATTGAAAGCTTTACTTGGAAACTGCTCTTATTGGAATACCCTCAAGGATTTTAAAAGACGGCACCTCAATAGCTTTTGTCATGTTTTCCCTTAGGTTAGATTTTATTTTTTATAATGAAAGAGCTGAAAACTGTTTAATGTATGATTTCAGCAGTTTGGAAATCTGTGTGCATTAATATTTGTGCTTTCTAGGGAAAGCCACCTGAGAAAAGTTAATCATTATAACGCCGATTTTAGAACTGGAGGTTGAAACCATGCCAGCTGTCCAGTTTGACTTGTATTCTGTGTGGGAATGTTTAGGGACGCAGGAGAGGATATATTGTTCATTATATCCTATTCCAACTTGTGTTAACAAGTCCCAGAACTTAGCAGAGTTTTCATTCCCCTTTTTAAACACACACAGCAGATAGCTTGCTTAGGTTCACTAGAACCTCTATAATAATACTGTCCTGGTATTTTCCCGTTTCAAGTCCCTCCTAAAATAAGACACGACACAGTCTTCTATAAAAGTATAAAGAGTTTACTTACAGTCCCACTACAATGTGAGGAAGGAGTATTTGATAAGAGGTAGATATTTGTGTTTATTTTGTGTGATTTGTAGTGTGTGTTTGTTAATTTGTCAATTTGTATGTGAGTGTTTAATTTTTGTGTATAAAACTTTCAATAAATATGATTTTTTTTAAAAGAGTTTACTTACAAGTATCATCTGTTCACAATCGGATCCCAGAAGGCAGACTCTTAGCTTAGAAAATATAATATACATTAGGAGACTATTCCTTAAGGGCGATAGCTCCTTCTCCTCTCTTGGCTTGAGGCCAAGAGAGCATCTTGCCTAAGCACATGTTGCTCTGTTGAAAGCGTGTCGAAAAGGGAGAGAAATGGTGGCTAGCCTGTGGTTTTGTTTTACCTGCACAGGTGAAGCCACACCCATCTCTAGTTACACAGAGGAAGTCTGTTTCAGCCTAGGAGAAACATGAAGTTCCGACTGGCTGACTCAGAGATCCCCTTTCATGTCCACTCTAGGGATGTTGTATTTGACTGCTCCCGTGTTTTACACCCCACATTCTGTTCATCAAACTGGCAAATTTTGCACACCACCCCAATGGACATATGGGGAGCTCACCTACATGCACACCTGAAGAACGCTAGAAAATTCAGCCTCTTTGTAGGGCTGTGGCCACCCAGCCCAACTCCTTTCTAGGTGCAGCAACACAAAGACTTCTTTGCAGGAGTGAGGAAGGAAGTGTGTGAGTGTGTGATCTGCATCTGACTTGGCTGTTCAGGGGTGTGGAGGTCCCCCTGCCCTGATGCTGCGGCCCCTGAGGCCTCCTTGTCGGAGACTTTGCTAATAGCTCTTCTCCATCTTCTGTGCTATAAATGGAGGGCAGCTGATGGGCCATTACAATCTTCTCTCCAAGGGTCCATCAATTATCCCCCACTGGCTGTGGCTGGGAGAAACATTCCTGGAAGATCTATGGGGGACTGACACCAGCCGCAGGCTGGGCAAGTGTGGGCGATACTACTCCCATTCACAGGCGGGAGATGACTAGTCATGCCAGTGACCATTAGCCACATGCGGCACCAGAAGCAGAACATGATTTAAACAGGCTTAGAAATAGTTTGCCTTTTCTCTTACAAATCCCTGCCCACTTGAAGGTGCTGTGAAGGGTGCTCTG
Organism: Lacerta agilis; assembly: GCF_009819535.1. Lineage (NCBI taxonomy): Eukaryota > Metazoa > Chordata > Lepidosauria > Squamata > Lacertidae > Lacerta > Lacerta agilis. Next base: position 40,042,828 of record NC_046328.1, on the reverse strand, counting down.
GGATTTTTTTCTGCTGCCCCCTATTCCTTAAGCAACTTCAAGTTCTCTAATATGCTTGAATAAGTTAGACTAGAAACCACTTTCTATCAAGGGAGGCGCAAAGAGTGTGTTGTGTGTCATGGCCTAAACTGCATCCTAGCAGCCACTGGGACCACTTTTGGGTGGGTCACCAGTGAATCAGCTGTTGTTGTTGTTGTTGTTGTTGTTGTTGTTGTTGTTGTTGTTGTTGTTGTTACTATTACTGTTTATTATTATTATTATTATTATTATTATTATTATTATTATTATTATTATTATTATATCATCATTTCTATACCGCTTTATATTTTTAAGAAAAATCTCAAAGCGGTTTACAGCATATTAAACATCAAGAAAACTGCAGATTCAAACATTTGTGAAGAAAGTAAAATATAAAGTACACAGTCAAAGCAACACAATTAACAGGAGACTAAAATACCATCTCAAATATTTCAAAATAAAACATTACAAAGGAGGTCAACTACAGAATACATATTTAACACAAACCAAGTTAAAAACAAAAACAAAATCTTAAAAATTTCAAATATAAAATGCACATTTAAAAGAGAATAATTAACAAGAGAATAAAATATTATAAGCATGACACGGCTGTTTGGCAGTCACAAAAAGATAGGGCAAAAGAATCCAATAATTAGGATTTGTTGTCAGGCATAGCGATGTCCCTCAGGTCTCCCAGGGGCCTCTTGAGTAGAGCTGGGTGAGTCTGGGCCCGTCCCCTTGACCAGGTGGAAAGGGCCTTGCAGGGAGTGGCCTTCACACCTCACAGCCTGATCAGAAAAGGTGCAAAAGGGAGAAAGTGTGGACTGCTCTTCCCACCCACAAATGAAAATAATGATCATCATCGCACTAACAGCGTGAGATGGCAGCTCTGCGGAACAGACTTATCTGAATAAGCAAACGTAGCAGAACTCTATCTGCTTCTCTTGTAAGATTCTGGGTGTGATTCAGCAAAGTGTGAGGGAAACTGTCAGGCCGCATCCTGTGGGCTTCCATTGGGCAACTGCAGCATCTGTTGCAGCAGGCCAGGGCATTGCCAAAGCCCCACTGGGCTTCTTTTGACTCAATACTAGTGGGAGGTTTTCTGGAGAGACTGTGGTGGAGGTTGCCTTGGGTGCAAGTGAAATCCCTCAAGGGGCATCCTCTGCTCTGCTGCCATTCCCAGCCTGTCTGCCACAGCAGAGCCAAGGGGTCCATGTCTGCCCTCCCCCAGCCAGTCTTGAAATTGAAGCCTCTTCTTCTCTCCACTTCATGCATCCTTTGCCTGTTCACAGCAGGAACAAGCCTGAATGTGTACACAGGCCTTCTCTGGCTAAGCCGTTTCAGCAGCTCTGGTGCAAGGGGGGAGCCTGTAACCCTAGATTAAGGGGCTCCCCCTAATCTGTTCTTCCCAGGAACCATAACAGGGAATGTATTATCTATCTAACGCAGTGGTTTTCAACCAGTGTTCCATGGCACGCTGGGGTGTCTTGAATGATGGTCAGGGGTGCCGCAGGCAACACTGGTCTCTGTCCCTCTTTCCTTCCCTCTCTCCTCTGATGCCCTGTTGCCTCTCTGCCTCCCAAAGGCTTGCACAGCTGTTTGTTGCAGAAGTCCTGGCTACAAGCTCTGCAAGTGAATGGTGCCTCTGGGGCTGGCCAGGGGGTGCTTCCTAGGCCCCTGTGGGCAGCGGGAGGGTGCATCTCTCTTTGGGGCTGGGAGGGGAGCTCAGAGACCAGGGATGGCAGCTGTGGCTGCTCAGAGGACTCCCAAGGAGAGGGGAGGGGAGAGGAGGCTGGGGAAACACTCCACAAGAGAGGGTGTTGGAAAAAGGATTAGAGGCTGTCAGCTCTGCAGGCAAGGGGTGACATAACTGGGCTTCTGAGCCCCACAGGGGTGCCGCAGAAGGAATGTTTATCCAGACTTTTTATTAGGCAAGCACTTAACCATGACACAGCGTGAATATGGCTTGATAGGCTCCTCTCCTTCACAGAGTCATTGAGAACCAGATCGGTCTGACAAACTTGACTCAGGACGACATGAAGAATCCTCGAGAGCTGAAGAACCTGTGAGTCTCAGCTGCTTGGTGCTCTGGTTGGTGGGTCTGTGAGGAGGCCACGGAGGCGGCTGGAAGTGTGTTGTGTTGTGTTGTGTTGTGTTGTGTTGTGTTGTGTGTGGTTGGGGAGGGTTCTCCTTTGGGCAGAGTGAGGCGTTTCTGCCACAGCAGAGAGTATGTAGCTTTGCTTTTGCTTCCCTTCCTGCTCTGCCTCCACCCCACCTCCATTTCAGGCAGCTTTGGAGGAAGGGCAAGGAAATGCTTTCACTATGCTGAGCAAACAGGAGGAGTCCTGGTGCAGGTGCCCCAGATTCAGGGCAGGTGCCTAAGCCTGAGGATCCATGAGGTCTCTCTGAAGCACAGAGGCGCTTCACTGGAGGCATCCCCCTGTTTCTTGGGAATGATGTCAGTACCGGGTTGCAGAGAGGAGAGAGTGAACAGCCTCACCCTGCCCCATATTCCTACCTATCCCATTGCTGAGGATGAAAATTCCTCTAGTGTCATTTTCTAAGGTGAGGGCGGAGAGCCCCATGGAAGAGCCTCACCACTCCCACTCCCACCCCACCCCACATAGCACCATCTGCCCTCTTGCCAGCCCTCCTGATATGCATGGCAAGGACCCTACTATGGCTTCAGGAGCCCCACTGTCAGGAGCCCTCTCCACTCCATCTGCCTGCGACTGGCCTGCCTCCATCCTCTGCTCCATCCTGCTGAGGCCAGGGACATTTGGCCATTGCCTCTCCTAAGGTGGCGTGGCCTTCCTGGGCCCAGACAGGCATGGAGGTATATAGAAGTGTTGCTGCAGCAAAAACAGGCCACTCCAAGGGAGACTTTGGGTTTCATGGGGTGGTGGCTTCCTGGCCAGCTGCGCTCCGGCTGACTTTGCTCATTTGTTGCAGAACCATTTCTAGGACGCAGCTGCAGTTCATTGCACCAGACTCCTTCAGAGGCAGCCTGAACCTGACGCATGTGTAAGTACCCGGCCCAGGATCAAAACTGGGGGGGGGGGCAAGCCATGGTCGTTCAGGTTGTGACATTTCAGCACAGAAAGGCGAATGAAACCAAAATTTTAGGAAAATTATATATAATTATAGTAGTGCTTTATTACGGTAGTTATTACAATTATTTGCTTGAATTTTTTTTAAAATTTCTTATATCAGGGGTGGCCAACTCCCAAGAGACTGTGATCTACTTTCAGAATTAAAATCTGGCAGTGATCTACCCCCGTTTTTTGGGGTTCAGCTCAAAGTTGTTGACCTTTTTTGGGGATGAGGAATGCCCCGTTTTTAGGGGTTCGGTTCGTTTTTAGTTGTTGAGCTTTTTTTTTTAGGGACTAGACCTTCTGATATAATTGATTTAAAAACTAACTCAGCAAGACAGAAGACTGCCTGCTTTGTAAAGTGTGACAACCTTTGAGGTGCAAAACACCCAGACAAGGAAAACCTACTCAGCTAACTAGTTTACACAGATCTGAGGAGCCAGTTGATGCGTGCTAGGCCTTCGATTTCACATATGGTGCCCAAACAACTGTACCCACACCACACTACCTCCAAAGTAAACCAAAAAGCTAAAAGCAAATGCAGTAGCAAACCTCAGAACTGAACTTAAAACAAAATCTGTATTCCCCTACAACTGCACAGGCAAACCACCTAGAAATCAAACCTTGCTGCAAAACAATGCCACCCCCAATGGAGGCTGGAACCTGCCCCACAAAAGGAACCTGGGACAAGCTGAAGCACCAATGGCTCAATTACCCTCTTTGATAACATAAAATGCACAATGATTATTAAAAAAATATATTTATTCTTTTTAATTAATTTTCTAAGCAGTAGAAACTTTAGCAAGAGCACACTAAATCCTGAATTATTTGAAACAAAATAAAATAAAAAAATTCATTCCAGTAGCACCTTAGAGACCAACTAAGTTTGTTCTTGGTATGAGCTTTCGTGTTGCACACGAAAGCTCATACCCAAAACAAACTTAGTTGGTCTCTAAGGTGCTACTGGAATGAATTTTTTATTTTATTTTGTTTTGACTATGGCAGACCAACACGGCTACCTACCTGTAACTGAATTATTTGATTACTGACCACATTATGTAAACAGCAAACAAAAACAGCTTCAAAAAACAGAAAAACTTCCCCCCCCCAAACAGAAAGCCCCAAATGGCTGAAAAACTCAGTTTCCCAGGATCCTCAGCCCTCGCAAAGGAACTACTCACCATGCAAGGGAACTCAGTTTCCAAAGCTCCCTTGCAACGATAGGCACAACACACATACACACATAGTGTCGGCGCAAGAGCTCAATTGTTATTGAGATTTTGGAAGGGGAAAAAGACCAGTAGTTGAGCTTTTAAGGAGGAGAGCTTTTTCCCCTTTTAGGCTGCCGATAACCATTTTATTTTTATTTTTATTTTTTTGCTTCTGGGGGGGCAGCTGCCCCCCCCCGCCCCCTGGGTACGCCCATGTACCTGGCTCCTCAGCCACAAACGCTTCCCAGGTTCACACCTTTGCATCGCCCAGCACAGGGTAGACTGTGCCTCTTCGCAGGGAGGACAGGACTGCTTGGGCTCCTCTGCCCTGGGCCCCCATTTCCACCTCAGGCTGCAAAGGAGCAGCTACCACCTAACTCTTGGGGTTGTTTCTGGGAATTTCAGCCGCCTACCTTGTGACACCCCTTCCACTCCTAATTTCCTTGCTCAGAAAGTCAGTTGGGTTGGGGCCAGGGGAGCTGCTGTTCTTCAGGCTCAGTACTGGAGACTTATTTAGCAAGTTGTTCTTTTTTGGGATTGTGGTGACATGGATGGAGGCAGCAGGAAACTGCTGGGCAGATGAACTTTGCTATGGTGGAGGTGAAGAAAGGAAGGCAGCCCATCGCCAGGACTTCCCTCTCAAGAACCTGACTGTCTTCTGCTCCCGCTCAGGGTCTCCAGTCGCATCTCCTCTCCCTCCTGTGAGGCTTGCAGGAAGCCCCTCCCTCAAATGCAAACCCCTCTCCCCTCTCCAGCACCTTCCGAGGCCCTTCTTTGCCCCAGTAGAGATGGAGGGCAGGTTGATCAGGGGAAAGTCACCAAGAGCGGGTCTCTGGCCCCTGAGGGCCCTTTGCCATGGAGATGCCCTGAAGGCCAGCAGTCCAGTTGCCCCATGTGGCCTCCCAGTCTGGTTTGGGCAAATGCTTGACAGGCAGGCTGAGCCATGGCCAGTCAACAGGCAGGGTGGACCCTGGCTATACCCAGTTTGCCAAAGCAGGTGTCAGCTCTGTCTTTGTGGTGACGGGCTGCTCCACATATAAGGGATACAGTGGGACAAAGTGCAGCCATCCCACCCCTCATCCAAGAACAGCCCCTCCCTCTCCCACAGACGATGGACATGGAGTGGATGGAGACCCCAGCCTCCTCCTCCCTGACTGCCCCCACCTCCAGCTTTCCTCTCCCTGCCCTCCCCGGCATGTTCACTGCAGCCCTGGGCTGGGAGAACACTGTTTATCATAGTTAGTGTTAATGTCCCTGTACAACACAGGGATATTGATTTGCTCCCATGCAGCTCATGGCCAGCGGCTGGCAGCCCACCCCACCCCCCAACTTCCTGCCCAGATCCTCTATGGGGCTCAGAGGAACAGGCATTGTTGGCCCTGGGAGATCAGCTGGGGTGGGAGGGGGGCTGCCACTGGCTTCCTGCTCTTTGGGCTTTCCTTGTTAAGATCCTGTCTGAAATGATGGCCATCAGCCTGGAGGGCTTTAACAGGGGAATGGACAACTTCATAGAGGAGAAAAGGCTCCCTAGGGCTACTAGCCACAATGGCCATGCCAGCAGCAAATGCTTCTGAATCCCAGTTGCTGGAAACCGCAGAGGGGAGTGTTTGTGTTGCAATCGGGTCCTGCTTGGAGGCTTCTGGCTGGCCACTGAGGACAGGAGGCTGGATTAGATGGGCTCCCTTGGCCTGATCCAGCAGGAAGCTTCCAAGGCTCTAAAGGGAGGGGACATTGAGGGGGAGGGGCTGCCTTGCCTGGCAGCCTTTGAGTGCCAGAGACCATCCTGTCACGCTGCTCCCAGGCATCCAAGGTTCAGCCTGGGCCTGTTTCCCACTGCAGCAGAGAGAGAGCTGGCCTGCAGTTAACAATTCTTCTGGTGGCGGTACTTGGGGCAGTTTCAGCCAGGAGACCCTGCACCTGTTTAACTTCTGCCTGTCATACACTAGCGGAGACAGGCAGAGGCCCATCCCAAGGCAAACGAGGCTTCTCTTTCTCTATGTCCCTGTGCAGGAACCTGGCCTACAACCAGCTGCGCTTCCTGTCCTGGAGGCTCTTCCACCACCTCCGTCTCCAGGAACTGTAAGTCTCCTCCCATTGGCCCCTTCTGGACGGGGCATTTGGGAGAGCTGTGGTGCTTCAGGGCCAAACCCCTGTTCCCACATGCAGCGCCCTCCTGCTGGTGCTACTGAGGCTTTGGGGTCTTTTTCAAGGGGGAAGAGAGGGCAGCTCTGCTGATTTGTTCATAGGAAGCATCAGGAGGGGAGCGAGAGACTGTGCTCTGGTGCTTTGCACGCATCCTGACCTCAAGGTTTCAAGGGCTTCAACACCCTTGTGGCCACTTGAATCATGTTGCTGGAGAGAAATTGAGGCATCCTCCCCTGGGATTCACTGTGGTCAGTGGTAGCTGGGTGGCCAGATGAAAAGATGCAATGTTGGGGTGGACTCCTGCTCTTTTGGTGGAAGGGAGAATTTCAGCTGGTGTAAAATGCCTGACAAACTCCTTTTTTGCAGGGGATTGCAGTTCCTTCCAAATTTACAATTCTATGATTCCTACACCTATGGAAGGAAGCGTCCTCCCTCCTGCAACTGCTCCCACCCCACACATGTCTCTGCATGGGCTGGAGCTGTGAATCTCTCCTGGCCAAGTTATCCGCCATTTGGGGGAGGGGCCAGCTCCCTCCTGGTGGTGCCCTTGCTCTCTACTGGCTTCATTAATTTCAAATAATGACCTCAAGTTCTGTCCTGTCCCATGACACAGTTCTGAAGATCCACTTCATGTTAAGAGGAGAGGGGAGAGGAAGCTGACTTTTTGTCCTCCTATTTCTGGCTAGGATAAAACAGCTCTTGCAACAAGGCCAGGGGGCACTCATGCCGTGTTTTTAAATCTCCCCAAAGGGCTAGAAACTGGTGGGGCCTTTTGTTGTTTAATGAGGAAACTGATGTTCTTGGGATGGCCACACCTCCTCTTCGAAGTTTTCTGCAGGTTTTGGTAGAGCTTGTCATTCAGAGTTTGGGGCCACTGCCTGAGTCTGACCTGCCCGTGATCTCCCCTCTTTCTCTCCCCCCCCCACAGGGTGCTGATCGGAAACCCTCTCCAGTGCACCTGCCGCCTCCGGTGGCTGCAGGTGTGGCAAGAGAGCAGGCAGGCCGAGTCCTTGGGCAACCAGTCCCTTCACTGTGTGGCAGAGGGCGAGAAGGTGATCCCACTGGCTAACATGACCATTGCAGGCTGTGGTGAGTGAGTAAGGAGCTGTGTGGGGCCTTTGGCTGGGCCCTCTTTGCCATCTCCCATGGCCCTTGTTTTGTGCCACATCTGGGGGCCCATCTGAGCCACCAGGCAGCTTCCTCCCTGGGGCAGGATGTTGCTGGCCAGAACCTGCCTTCAGCCACCTCTGCTGTCCCTTCTCTTGGGGCAGAATTCCCGAGGGTCTGGATTGAGTACAACCAGGAGCCCTTGGGAGAGGGAGAGAACGTCACCCTGACCTGCAACTTCACTGGAGAGCCACGGCCAGATGTGCGCTGGTTGCTGCCAAACGTCTGGATGGACCTTCCTCCCCGCATCACCCAGGCAAGCACCAACCTGGAGGGGCAAGTGGCCTTGTCCCCAGAGGCCACCATGTGCCAGGGAGGAGAACAGGAATTGGGGGTGCCTCTTATTCCAGTGCTGGTTGGGCCTTTGAAGCACCACAAGAAAGAGATCGAAATAACTGGGGGGACGGGGGCTAAACAGGCAAAGTCCAGTCCATGACTGACTGACCTCCGCTAGGAAAATGATTATCCCTCAGTCACTCCAAGCTTTATAGCAGGGCTTGGAGGGCGGGTACTGTGGGGGGGGGGGAGCTGTAGTGTGTGGCCAGCCTTTCTCTATTCAGCTTCATTGGTTCAGCCACATGTTCAATGTGAGCATCTCCTCTGTCCATGCAGAAGTCTGAGTCTGTACTCCAGCTGCAGATCTGGAACGTCTCCTCTGACTTCAACCTCCAGAATATCACCTGCCAGGCAGAGAATGAAGCTGGACTTGGGGAGGATGTAGCCCAGCTGAATGTGACGTGTAAGAGAGTTCATCTGTCTCCTGCAGCCTACTTGGTCTTTTCCCTCTGGGAGGGGCCTCCCTCCCAGGCTGAGTGGGTGTCCAGCACCTGGGAGGGGGCTGGTGGCTCTAGGGCCATTTCTAGGGTGCATCCAGCCAGCCTGGAGAAGGGCCTGCTGGTCTGAGGGCCCCTTTGAGACTCAAAGGGCTATTTCTGGCTGCTGGGGTCTGACAGAGGCTTGGCTCCTAGGGCAGGGTACATGTGGCCACCTTGAAACATGCAGCAGAATGAGGTGCCTCTCTTGTTTCAGGCTAAGTGTTGGAGGGAGTGACTTTTTAAAATGTTCCCCTACATGAAAAGCTGTTTGCAATTGGAGAAAGCAGACATAAGAATGTTATGGGGCTGGCTGCTTTAGGGAACTTTTGCTCCCTGAAGGGCTAGATTGTCCTTGCAGGGAGCTTCATGCAAATGAGAGATCAAAATAAATAAATGAAATAGCCTGGGACACACGGACACACACACACACACACACACACACACACACAGTGGTACAATCCTTTAAAAAAAAATCAAGAACGAAACAGAAAGACAAAACATAAAACGTCACTGGGCTGATCCCATAATTCTGGCTTAACACTTCATCCAGGAGTTAGATCTGGGTTTAAGAGGCTTCCAGGTGGGAGGGATCCTGCTCATACAGACACAAAGATATTGCCAGCATCAAAACATCAGACCACATTCTCTCCCCCTCCATCCCCATTCAACCCTGTTGCTGTGGCTTCCAATCCCCACTCACAAGGCCTGGTTGACTCATTTGCAATATTAAGCCCCCTGCCTGGAAGCCCCTCCCCCGGGTCCCAGGAGAGGAGATGGGCACAATGGCTGCTCCCCACCTCAGAGGCTCTGGCTCTCCCCCCCCCTGCTGTCTCCCCAGTTCCTGCCGTGATTGTTGAAGTGGGTTCCGTCCTGCGGCAGTTCCACAAGGACTGCATCCCCTTCATTGTGAATGGCAACCCCACGCCCCACATCTGGTGGCAGCTGGACGGCGAAGCCCTGCATGAGAACAACTTCATGTACACTATCTTCTTCCCCGAGGAGAAGAACACCACAAAGGTCCATGGGTGCCTGACCTTCGACAAGCCCACACACATCTCCAATGGCAACTACACACTGCTGGTGCACAACGAGCTGGGCAACGACTCCTGCACCACCTACCAGCACTTCATGGACCCCCCTGGGGTGGACATTCGTCCAGAGGACCCCATTCCTGGTACGGGGCTCTCTCCAAAGCTTGCCTTAAAACCAGAGGAGGAGGAGGAGGAGGAGGTGGTGGAAGGAAGGGCCTGTCATGCAGCTGAAGTCGGCTCCTGGCTGCTGCACTAGCTTTGGACAAAAGATCACTCTTTTGGTTTGGATGGGGGAAATGGGGCAGGAACAGCCACACCAGCTCCCTCACTCCTCAACTGTGCTTGTGGGTCACCATTGGGTGGGGTGTCTGCAACTGTGGCCTCCAGAGGCTAACTGAGGTCTCCCTCCTCTTCTTCCTTTTTACTGCTGCCTTAGTCTCCCTATCACCAGTGGGTAAGTATTTGGGAAGAACATGCAGGTCCCTTTGCAACAGGGCTGGGGGGAGAAGGGTGCAACTGACCACCCTAGATGTGGGTGGGGGGAGGACACCTACCTCAGCATGAGAAATGAGCCACTGAGCTGCAGCTTTGGAGTTCAGGAGCGGCAAAACTGTCTTTGTGCCTTGTCTCGTCCATCTTAGCCGGGGGCATCTGTGCCCCGAGAGGCAGACCCCAAGGAGGCCCCTGGCAGATGTGGGGCCGTCTGGGTTGCATCCTGGAGGCCTCCATGTCAAGCCTGAGCAAATGGCATAACCTCCCTCTCCTGCTTCTTCTTTTGCACCCAGGAAAAGGTGACATGAACAGCACTGAGCATGGAGGGCCAGTGGAGACCCCTGAGGAGCACAGCATTGGGGTGAGGCCTGGGGACCAGCTGTATGGGGAGAGTGGGCACAGGCATGGGCTGCCATAAGTGATGGTGGAGCCATGGCTACAGAGCGGCCCGTCCAGCTTTGGCGGTCAGGCACATGGATCTCACTCAGGGCTTCATATGAGCCAAGTGGGCCGGGTGGGGACCTGCGCAGTCCAGAACACTTGAGCAGGGGCGTAGCTAAGTAAATTGGTACCCGGGGGCAAAAAATTTTGTCACCCCTCCCCCCCCCCCAAGGCATGGGAAGGTCAGGTGGTACCCGGTGCGGAAAATTTCTTGTCAACCCCCCCCCATTGAACCCCCCCAAATGGTTTTATGTTATTTCATATTTTCTTACAAAGGAATAATAGCACGTAATAATAATAAAAACCCTTTTATTTATATCCCACCCTCCCCGGCCAAAGTCGGGCTCAGGGTGGCTAACACCAGATACATAACATTGGTATAAAATCAAACAATAATTAAATTACCTCCTAAAAACCTCTCAAAGTCTAATTAGATGGCTTTCCACAGGGTTAGGGTTGGGAACAGTAAGTGTTCTCTGAACTGAAATTTCAGCCTTCATGACATAGGAAAACAGCCAAGTGAACAGCTATTTTGGTGGAGGAGGGTCAAGATATTAACCGATATGCATGAAATTTCATATCTTACTATACTAGGGATTATATAGCTATATAAGACCTTCGGAGCAGGCATTTTCCCAAAAAAAATTCAAAGAAAATTTCCTTGCTAATTTGTCACCCCCTCCATTATGGAACCCAGGGCGGCCCGCCCCCTCGCCCCCCCTTGCTACGCCCCTGCACTTGAGCTGATGTTAAAGGAAGGCATGCCTTTGAGCATGTGCAAAGTGACAAAACAAAGCAGGCCACAGGCAGGAGTTCCTGGACACAGGGCAGAAATTGCCCAGCTCTGGTGTGCTGTCAGCTCTGCCTGCTCCTTTGGCCAGACGGCCATTGAAGGGCTTTTTCACAGCTCTTCACATCTGACCCACTGGCAGGGAGAGGGCTGCTCGTGCGCCCGGTTTCCTGCACCTGGTTGGCCACTGTGGTTGGATGGACCCCTTTGGCTCTTGTGGGGTACTGATGGTTCCCTTGTCCCTCCTCCAGATCTCGGTGGCCGTGGTCCTGGCAGTCTGCGCCTGCCTCTTCCTCTCCATCATGCTGATCATCCTCAACAAGTGTGGGCAGCACTCCAAGTTCGGAATTAACCGTAAGCCCCCCTCCCCCAGCCCTCCTCCTGCTTGGCCTCTGAGGTGTGGGTGCCTCCCTCCTCTCCACCCCCTTTGCCAGATGCTAACAGGACCAGGGGTCTTGCTCAGCACCCAAACAAAAGGCTTCCATTGGACAGGGGCGGTTCTCCCTCCTCTGCGTGACCTGCCTGCCTGTGGCACCTGTGGCTGGGTGTCAGGAGGGCTCACAGTGGGGAAGGGACCCAGAGGAAGCTCTAGGGTGCCATATTGTAAGCCCTGCACAGAGCCAGGGCTAGCACCTGCTTTCCTCTGGTGCTTTGGGGAAGCCCATGAGAAACGCTTGAAGGGACAGAAGCCCCCTCTCTCCCTCTGCTTATTGTCCTGCAACTGGAGCTCAAGAGATAGACTGTCTCTGAAGCTGGAGGTTCCATTGAGCTATTGTGGCTAAATAGCTACTAATCAGAGCCCTGACCTTTGTTATACCAACACCTGGTATTTGGAAGGACAGGGGGAAGCAGGAGGGATGTTCCCCCACCACTTTCCATGAGAAGCTGTGCTTCTCCCCACCCCCAACTTTGGCCTCTCTAAGATTTCATTGTGGACCTTTCCCAACCACACAGTCTGCAGTGGCAACCTCCACCCTTCCTTGGCCACCTAAATTATTGTGCTGGAGGGAGCTGCATCCCTCTTGGGGAATGGAAGGTGGTGGAGGCTGAGCTGGTTCCCTCCATCTCCTCCCCCATTTCATTAGCCTTCCTCTCCCTCCGCCTTCAGGCAGGCATCAGCTGCTAATTCACTGCTGGAATTGATTCAGGCTGTAAATGGGTTTGATCTGCCTGGATCACCCCCAGGGGGGCAGGAATGGCAGAAGGGAGGGGTGGGGAGGGGGGGGAGAAGCAGACACTTGTTGTTGTGCAGCCAGATGTCACAGCAGCAGCAGGGGCAGAGCCCAGAGCCCCCGCCCAGTTAGACTGGCTACCTGCTGGCCATGGATGGCGGAGGGTGGGTGGGTGGGCCTGCGCTTACTGAACTGAGGGTGGGCTGCAAGACCAGCCTCTTCATTGCGCCCCCACCCCCACCGCAGTGCCCCCAGATGGAGAGGGCTGCATTCAGATCACCGGGGTTTGTGCTGGTGAAATGAGCTGAAAGAGATACAGATCTACGGGAAATGTGCCAAAAATCAAACGGTGTTGGGTGGGTGGAAGGTTCATCGGCAGAATTCCAGCCTGTGGGGGAAGATGCTCAGCAATAAGGCCTCCATGATGATGGCTGCCTGCTCTGACCTCCAGCCTCACAGAAGGAAAGTCTGCTGGTTGCTGGGGCGGGCGTGGGCAGTGTTTGAAATTAGGCAGGTGCCAGGCGCATTTTGCATCTGGCAACTGGCCTTTTGTGACTGGGTGGAGATGCCCGGCATCTCCAGCTGCCTGGTTGCAGTCAGCGGGTCTGCCGGGCACAGCAGCAGCAAAAGACACAGGAGACCCCCTGATTCACCTGGCAGCAGAGCAGAGCAGATCAAAGCAAAGTTTTTGCTGCCGCACTGCCAGGTGTTTGGCAGGGTACATATTTTGCTGCCATGCTACTCTGCAGACCCCTTGATTCACCCTCAGCATCTTTATTTTTTGCTGCAGGGCTGCCTGGTCTGGTAGTGTGGCAGCAAAAAAATAAAAAAGGACCTAGACATTTTGTTTTGGTGCCCACAACCTAGGTCCCAGGAGTCACATGGATCCTAGCATTCCTATCCCAGTTTCTAACACTGTCTTGGGGGGAAGCTTACAAGTGGGGAGAGATGACAGAGAGGCCTGCAGTGTCTTTCTAGAAAGAAAGGCTGGAACTCCATGGTAGGTCCCGGGTTCAATCCCTGCTGGCTTCCTGTGGGTCATTGTCGAGAATGCAGAGCAGGATGGAGCCCAGTGGCTTCCTATTGCTTCTTTCTGTGGGGTGGATCTGGTCCCCTACCCTGGAAGAGGAGGCTGCCTCTTTGTGCATGCCATTTGGTTGACTCTTAGGTTGACTCTCCAGCCTTTTCTCTGCCTTTGGAGCCCCCCCCCCATCCCTGCCAACTCCCCAGCCACCAGCCCTATAGATCTGGAGTCACTTTCTCTCCCCACCTCCCCCCCACCCCTGCCAGGCTCCTGCAGCCAGGCATCCTTGCCCTGACGTTGATGAAGATGCATGGGGGGGAGGCTTGGTGGTTATGGACCCTCTCACGGTAATTACTGGAGGCTTAAACGCTCCGGTTACTGCTCCCTTGCCAATGCCTCCCACTCAGAGCAGCGAAGGGAGGGGGGAGCAGGAGCAGGAGGGGCTCCTGCTCTCTTTGCCGCCTTGCCTTGAGCATTTTGTGGGCCTGCAGAAGCTGATGACCATCGGGCTAAAAGCATCCAGGAGGCCCACCTGCCAAGCAGCCCAAGAGGCAGGGTGTGCAGGGAGCTTCTCCCCTGGTTCCCGCAGGGGGATTTGCTGGGCAAGGTGAGCTCTACCCTAGCACTGATTCCACAGGGAAGATGACCTTCCTGCCTGACCTCAGTTGTTACCCTAAAACTTATTGTGCAACACAGGACACCCCCCCATACTCCAAAAGGGAATTTATGGGCATAATTTATTTTGCTTCTTTTGTGGCACTTGGGATGGTGGGATAAAACTCTGTGTGTGCATAGCATTTTTCAGCATAGGAGACCTTCCTCCCCAGGTAGGCATTCAGAGTCACGCTCATTGCTTTTCCAGGCAGAGAGCTGGGGTTTTGAACACCCCCCTCCATCTGGCCTGCCCTGGGGCGAAAGGTGCCTGTGTCAGAGTCTCATGGCTTCCATCTCACAGGGTCAGCTGTGTTGGCGCAAGAGGATGACCTGGCCATATCCCTGCAGTTCATGAACTGGGGCAGCAGCCCCCCTTCCTCTGCAGAGAGCAAGCTGGATGCCCTCAAGACCAACTTCATCGAGAACCCCCAGTACTTCTGCAATGCCTGTGAGTGCCTGGATTGCCCCATGGATGGAGCAATTCTTCTGTGGGGGCGGGGCCTTTCATGTGGGTATTTCAATGCACAGACAGATTTTGCTGGAAAGGAGTGGGCCAGTGTGGCAATGGAGCATGTCTAGGATAGGGGAAGGGCTGCAATGTAAGCCCAGTGGGAGCTGCGGATGCACCCCCAAAGTCCCACTGCAAAGGGATTTAGCCAGTGGAACAAATAGCAGGGCATCCTCATGCCCCCCACGTGACCCTTTAGATGGCAGGCAGCCCTGTCTGCTCTGTGATCCTCTCCTGTGCCAGTATCCGAGAGCCAGGCCATGGGGCAGGTTAGCCAAGGTGGGATCCTCAGGAGCTCTGCATACCCCATGAGAGTTTCTCTAGGCCTCCCACTTTGGACTCAGAGCTCCCTTTCTCCTCCACACAGGTGTCCACCACATCAAGCGCAGGGACATCATCCTGAAGTGGGAGCTGGGAGAGGGAGCCTTTGGCAAAGTCTTCCTGGCTGAGTGCTACAACCTCAGCCCTGTTCAGGAGAAGATGCTGGTGGCAGTCAAGGTGAGCCGAATGGACCCCTGGCCACCTCCTCGGAGAGGCAAGGCAGGAGAGGGGGGCAGATCTCCCTAAATTCAGGGCAGGCTTTCCAAAGTGTTTGTCCAGTTCCCATGAACTTCCAGCTGGGGTTCCCACCAGCTAAATGGTTCCGGCCTGTGCATCTCTGCCTCAAGAGTGAGATGGTTGAGTCCCCCACTCCCTCCGGAGCTGTGCCCTTCCTGCCCTTGCGGCAGAGCCTCCTCTTGCTGCAGCTCCAGTAATGAACTCCTTCCCCAGACCCTGAAGGAAGCCACGGAGAATGCCCGCCTGGACTTCCAGCGTGAAGCAGAGCTGCTGACAGTGCTGCAGCATGAGCACATCGTCAAGTTCTACGGGGTCTGCACCGAAGGGGAGCCCCTCGTCATGGTCTTCGAGTACATGAAGCACGGAGACCTCAACCGCTTCCTCAGGTTGGCTGACTGCAGGGAGGAAGCATTGGGCTGGCAAGGTCGGAGGGAGGGGGCCAGACCCTGCTGGACATGGTGGCGGCTTCTGTGTTCTTGTTTCATTTTGTAACAACAACAGCAACAACATATTACTTGTACCCCACCCATCTGACTGGGTTTCCCCAGCCATTTTGTTTACAGCACAAGTTTCCAATGCCCATCAGCAATACTTCTTTCTTTCTTTTTGGCAATGTACAATTTAGGAACAAAACAAACCCATAAAATGTAAGAAGGCAACATGTGCTAGCCCCAGGGGTTTGTTCGTGAAGCGAGGTCCAAGTCCAGTCCTGGGGTCCAAAGGAGGTCAGTCCGGCGGGGAGCGAGGCAGGGAGCAGGTCAAGGTCCAAGGCAGGTGCAGGCACGAGGTTGCAGGTTGAGCATGCTCACGCAACTTGGGCTGGGTCTGGCTGGCTTTTATCTGGCCCTATGCTTAGGGCGGCCCCGATCCTCCGGAGACTCGCCTCTGCTCCGGGCCTGGAGGCGAGCACTCCTCCTGAAAGCACTTAGCTCTCTTTGCTCAGCTGGTTCTGGAGGCGGGGAATCCTGTGCAGGCTGGGATCCCTCAGGTTCAGCATCAGAGTCTGACTCCCAGGCCATCACACAACATGAGCCCAAACTCAAACACTGGCTAAAACAACACTGAAATGAAGCCACTAGCTCCTGATGTCTAAAAGCCACTAGGATGTGTCTTTAAAACCAGGAAGGCTGGGAAATTAGAAAACTTTTCATCCGGCATAAGAAAGACCACAATGTGGGCCCCTCATGGTGGGGCAGGGGCAGTCGATAACTGGTACCACCACTGAGTAGGCGCTCCCTACAGTAGCCCCCTGCCTCCCCTCTTGGGGGGGTGTCTCTGCAGATGGTCTTATGGACCAGGCAGGTCTATGGAAGAAGAGACTGACCCACTTAGACTAGCACCAACATTTTGAGCTGGGCCCAGAAATAGGCTGGAATGCAGTGCAAATGGCAAAGCACAAGTGTAATAGGGTGATATCTTGGTGCCGTATTTGAGACCTGGCCATTTTTCAGCATCCCATAGCAGTCCTTCTTCAGCCCACGCAGGCCAGAGTGTCCTGGACATGCCAGCTCTTTCTGCCCCTCTCTCTTTGTTCAGCACAAAAGGAGCCTTAGGCTGAGGGAGGGAGAGAAGCTGCCCAGGCGCCTAGGCTGCAATACACCCCAGGCATGGGCATTAGATGTGAGCACGCAGGATCGCATCCAGCCAGGTCCTGCTCACTGCAGGCCCAGAAATCAACAGGCTGAAGTTATCCACGGCCACTGATTTCAATGTGTCTGCTCAGCGAAGGACTCTGG
The DNA here is from genome assembly GCF_009819535.1 of Lacerta agilis. Classification (NCBI taxonomy): domain Eukaryota; kingdom Metazoa; phylum Chordata; class Lepidosauria; order Squamata; family Lacertidae; genus Lacerta; species Lacerta agilis. The sequence goes on along the minus strand of NC_046328.1, from coordinate 40,025,974 downwards.
AGGCAACCAGGGCTGGCCCACCCATGAGCCGAGGGCAGCAGGATCCACAGGGGCACCAGATCCCAATGTGGATCTTTATTGCCCCATTGTTCCTGATGTAGATATTCCCGCACGCCATCTTCCCAGGCATGGAGGGAGATGCCATTTGGTGGTTTGCCTCAGGTGCCAAAATGTCTTGGGCCACCCCCGGCAGCAACAACCCAGTGTCTCTCTCTTGCACAAGTGTGCACACTCCCTCACAGTCCAGGGCCAAGTGTCCATGGATAAGCCAAGAGCGTAGATAACCCACAGACACCCCCACCCACCCTCCAGTTGGTGAGCCAGAAGCTTTGCGATGTCGACAGTTGCCTGAGCTTTGCAGCAGCTGCCCCAAGGATGCTGGATGTGCAGTCCAGCTTTGCCACCTTTGCTCCAGGTGCGCCTTGCACAGAGACTGGCACCTCCTGGGTTGTGCATCTGGACCGGGCAGAGGTGCCTCTTCCACCTCCTCCCAGACGCCCCTGCAAAAGAGACTTTCCTTCCCTCTTCCTTTTGCTGTTGTTGTTGCACTGAAATGTCCCAGCGTGATCCTCTTCTCAGCCGCCCCCACCTCCCCAATGCTGCCTCCCCTCCCCTCCCCTCCCGCTCCCCCTCCCCCACTCCATTACTGCAGCAGCAGCAGCTTAAACGCCCCCCTCCCCCAGCTAATGCAATCTTCCCTTGCAATATTGATTAGATTAGCTGTCTGAGAGGCTCAAATTGAGGGGGATTGGCCATCAGCTGGAATAAGCAGAGTCTCTTTCGATTGGCCCCCCAGGTATTGCCAATAGACAGGAGCTGCCAACGGCCCTGATTAGCATCCCCAAGACAGCCTCAGAGACGCACGGATGGGGTGGTTATTGTTATAAGACTTGGCATTAATGGCTGCGCTTTACTGGAGACCTGGGCTCCTTGCCGCAGCCACCTCACCTGCTTTTGTCAGCCATGCTTTGCGTCAAGTGAGGAAAGGGCAAGGCTACCTTGGGGCATGGGGATCAGCCCTCTTCAGGGGAGCCCTGCCCTCAACCTTCATGCCCTGCCCCTGGTGGGCTTCCCAGGGGGGCTCCTGGATGGCTAGTGGCTGGGGAACAATGAGCTGGGAGAGGGGCCCCTTTTGGTCTGGTCTACCGAACAGGCCTCTCTCCTCCTCTCCAGGGCAAGCGTGACCCTCCTAGTGCACAGGGGGGCCCATTTGCCACCCTCTTGCCTGCCTCCCATTCTCCCCAGGGTCACCAAAGGCCCCTTTGCACAGGCAGCGGGTGCAGCCACATGCTGGAGAGTAAGGGCACTGAACGGAAATGCTGGCAACTTCACTTGACAGCCTTTGGGCACTTCAGACATGTAGCCCACAAGCCAGGAAACTCAACTGAGGACCACATTTAGTGCTGTACAACCAAATCCACATTGAGGAATGAACTCTGTGTACGTCCCATGTCCAAGCAGCCACTAAGGTTCTACCCAGTGTGGGTGTGGCAGGGGCGGTTCTAGCCCCTTGACTGCCAGGGGCGGCAAGCCAAGAGGCACCCCTGGGGGCGGGGCATTGCGGCATGTGCATGCGTCATGATGTCATGACGCACGTGCACAGCGCGATGCCACGCCCCTGGGGATGCCCCCGCAGGGGGGAAAAAGGAAAGCAAAGCGGGCGCTTGAACGCGCCAGCTTTGCTTCCTTTTCTCTCCCTTTTGGCGCCGAAAGGGGCGGCCGAAAGGGGGGGGGAGAAGCAAACAGGCGCGTTTAAGCGTCCGAAAGGGGGGGAAGCGCCCGTTTGCTCCCCCCCTTTCCCTTTTTGACGCTTCTTTCGGCACGGGCTGGGCTGCGCCTTTGCAGCCCAGCCGGCACCGAAAGAAGCGACCGAAAGGGGAGAAAAGCGCCCGTTTGCTTCCCCCCCCCCCTTTTCATTTTCGGATGCTTCTTTCGGCACTGGCTGGGCTGCGGCTCTGCAGCCCAGCCAGCATTGAAAGAAGCGTCCGAAAGGGGAGAAAAGCGCCAGTTTGCTTCCCCCCCTTTTCCCTTTCGTCCGCTGCTGCTCCCGGGGTGACGGAGGGAGCAGCGGCGTGTGGGAGTGGCGGGGGGGCCGCCGCTTGTCACCCCCACCCGCCGCTGCTCACCCTGTCACTGGGGGCGTACCGCCCCTACCGCCCCTCCCCAGCGACGCCCCTGGGTGTGGGTGTGATCCACTGCTTTGGTGTTTGACCCTCCTTCCCTGCAGGTCCCACGGACCCGATGCCAAGATCCTGGACAACGGGAACGGACAGTCCTTTGGCCAGCTGAACCTTGGCCAGATGCTGCAGGTGGCCACTCAGATCGCCTCCGGAATGGTCTACTTGGCCTCCCTGCACTTTGTCCATCGGGACCTGGCAACACGGAACTGCCTGGTGGGCCACAACCTGGTGGTGAAGATCGGGGACTTTGGCATGTCCAGGGACATCTACAGCACCGACTACTACCGGGTAAGTGCAGAAGGGAAAGGGTCTCTGAGGGCCAGGCACCCTCCCTCTGCAGCCTTTGCCAGAGTCTCCTCTGCCAGGCAGGGGCCTTTCCATTCCAGATCCTCCTCCTCTGACTTGCATCCTCTGGCTTCCACTCTGCAAATCCCTCCCTCCCACCCTCTCTTCTCTTAGGAGGCCCCTGCAGAGAGGCTGTTTCTCTGCCTGAGGTCTCCCCAGCAGCAGCCTCAGTGGGGTCATGGCTCATCCACTCTGGTGCTGGACATGGTGAAGATAGTGAAGGCCAGAGCTCGCCAGCAGAAAACACACACAGCTCAAGTCAGTCCCCTTCTGCGGCTCAAGTCCCCAGGGGCTCCTGACCATTTTTCCCTCAAGGGCTCTGAAGGGATTCACCTCCCTGGCAGGCCAGGAGCCTAAAGGGGCCACTTCCAATTATATTTTTCCCTTTTAGCTTCTGCCCTGGACCCCTATTCATTTTTAATGGGGCCTACAGTGGGGGAAAAAAAACTTGGAGCACTTAGCCGGTGGAAAGATGGGAGGCCTGGCAGGGAGGGAGGGGAGCTGCCATTAAACGGTTAATTAAAAGCGGGGTGGAGTGGGGGGAGAAGAGCAGTTGTGGGGAAAGTCTGAGCAGGAAGCAGACTGGAAAGTTCCTGGCTTCCCAGTGCCTGGAGAAGCGAGTAGCAAAGGCTTCCCCTTAAGTGCACTTACAGGAACTCTCTGAAGTCAGGACTGAGTGTTTGAGACAGGACCTCTCTGCAAAGGCCGGGCCCAATACGAACTCCTGGCTGCAAGGGAGGGAGGGTTCTCCACCATCCATTTGCAAGGAAGTGGGGAGGCTCTTCCAGCAGGCAAGGTCCATGGTGGACCTCGGAGGGGATCTCTCTTCTTTGGCTATCCAGGGCTGCACTTGAGCAACAGAAAGAGCTGTCCGCCTGGAAGTAGCCAGCCCAACAGTTCAGCAAATTGAGACAACTACCTACCTCAAGCAGCTGGCTCTGGCAGCCCCTCCTTGGCTGCTGCTCCTCTTAAGCCCAGCCATTGCCTTCTGCGGAAGGGGGCTACATGTGCCTCACAGCCTGCCCTGCCCCATCTCCCATAAGCTAGGTGGCTGCCTCAGGCACCGCAGAAGATGCTGCGCTGCTGCCACCGTTCCTGGAGCTCAGGCTCACCTGACTGACTCCAGCCGGTTTCTGGATGCAGAATAGGGGAGGTGGTGGCCATCTTGTCCTTTGCCTCAGGTAGCCCAATGGCTTGGCCTGGCCCTGCAAGAGAGCTGACAGCTGGCATTGCTCACAAACTGCACCTGGCGGATGATGGCCTGCCTGCTTTCTGCTCCAGACTTCTGCTAAGATACAACAGATTGGATGGGGTGGGGCTCACTTGTGCCTTCCTCACAGCCCCAGTTCCTCCTCTTCGTCCTCATCATTCCCCTTTCATTTTCTCCCTCCTGCTGACCCTCTGCCCATTTTGCTTCCTGCACAGGTTGGGGGCCGGACAATGTTGCCCATCCGGTGGATGCCCCCAGAGAGCATCCTGTACCGGAAATTCACAACAGAGAGTGACATCTGGAGCTTCGGAGTGGTCCTCTGGGAGATTTTCACCTATGGGAAGCAGCCCTGGTACCAGCTCTCCAACACGGAGGTAAAGAGTGGGGCAGAGGAAGAGTCATGCAAGCAGAGAGGGGTGTGTGTGTGTGTGTGTGTGTGTGTGTGTGTGTGTGTAGAGAGAGAGAGAGAGAGAGCTAGCTTCATCTTTTCAAAGATGCTTTTCTAGGACAGAGGAGTTGGATGGATTTAGATGAGTAGGAGAGGATATTTTATTTAGTAATTATCCTCCCTCACTTGTGTGCAAATGCAAATATCTATTTCAGCAGAGTTAAAAATCACCATCTGTATGTAGCTTATCTCTAGAAGCTATTAGGACAGGGTTGCATAACCTTCTAGAACAATTATGATATCCAAGTGTGCTTTTGGCAGACTTGGGTTATCTTCTCTCTGTTTTATGTTTCCCTTTTAACAAAGAAATCACTCCCAGATGGTTTAGCAAACAAGAAAAATACAAAGTTTAGTCACATCAAATGCCAGGATTCAACAGATACAGTGATGAAAATTAGGCACACAATAATCCTTGAATCCATAGACCAGTTAGAAAGGAAGATTGGTGTCTGGAGGAGAGCAAAATGCAGTTAGGAAAAAGTGTACTGTACAGTATAGGAAACCATGGTCTTTTTCCCGCCACCAGCTTTGCAGGTATGACATCAGAGTTCCCTCTATACAGGTTCTGAAACTCCGTGGTGCCATTGCCCCATTTGTGACTGTCTAGCAATCATGCATTTGTGATTTCGGCTGCACCCCCTCCCACAGGAGGGAGGGATCTGTGTCTCCTCCCTACCAGCCTCGTGAGCCACCTATGAAATCTGAGGAAGCCAAAACACAGCACACAGATCAAGCCAGGAAGACCCACAGATTAATTCAGGTCCAGAGGATTTCAAGCATATTGGTAAAGCCTGGAAGCCTTTTAGGAGAGCTAACAGCCCACCCCAACAGTCCAAGGCCTTCTCACTTGGGCACCCAGTTTAAGTTCCAAAGGCCTCCAGTGGGGCGTCCTAACTTGCCCACTGAGCAAGCCAAAAAGTTCCTTTCATTTTGGACAGGAAGAAACTGAGGCAGAGCGGCCAGAGCAGAGCAGGCAGTCGTGTCTCATCAGAGGCAAGTGCTTGAGTTTCACCCTCCATCTCTCCCCCAGGCTATTGAATGCATCACCCAGGGGCGTGAGCTGGAGAGACCACGGACGTGCCCCTCGGAGGTCTACGACATCATGCAGAGCTGCTGGCAGAGAGAGCCTCAGCAGCGGCAGAGCATGAAGGACATCCACAGCCAGCTGCAGACCCTGGTCAAGGCGCTCCCTGTCTACCTGGATGTCCTCAGCTAAGGCTGGGTTGGGGCGGGAGGAGCGTGAAGGAGGGAGAGGCGGGCAGGCGGGGGCCAGCTTCTCTGCACCTCCCTAGCGCCACCAAGAGTTGCACGCCATGAACCCTGGAGACTCCGCTGCCATGGCCGGCTGCCGGATGCTGCTGGTGAAAGATCTCCCCGTGTCTCCCCCCCCACCCCCCGGTAGAGGAGCGAAAGGCAAGGCAGCAGGTTCTCCACTAAAAGGGCCTCTTCCTTTGGGGGTTCCTAAAATGCCCGCAGAAGCCAAGAGGTGGAGCTGCGTTTTCCTCTGGAGGCTGATGCCCCTTTCAGGCTTTTGCTCTAGTACTGGACAGATAACAAGATGCCTAATTTGAAGGATGGGCACGTGGGAGGCGCCAGCTCCCCCTCCGTGGTGGGAGAAGGAGGGTGGCTCCGGTCCGGGCGTCTCCTGGGACTGGACCTCCCAACTGCTTCCCTCCCTCGACTCACACCAGGATGACAAGGGAGGGGCTGTATGTATTCCACAACATGTTGGGGTTGGGATGCGGGAAAGAAACTGTTGCCGCTGCTGCTAAGAAATAGCTTATTTATTGTCCTAAGTGTTAGATTTTCATTATAACAATAGCTTCTGCAGGGGTGGGGGGAGGGGGGAAAGTGGGGTCCCATGGGATTTAAAAGGCTTCATGAAGTGGGGTGTGTTTCTTGAGATGTGGGGGCAGAGGAGTGGCTTCCCAATTAGGGGGTTAGAGACCAAGCCAGGGTGAGACATGGGCTGAAGGAAGGCCAGGTCCTGCCTGCTGGTCTCTTGCTTGATACTGAATTCTGAACCATCTAGGGCTAAAGCTAGAAGCAGGGAGCAGACTCTTCTCAAGCGGGGCTCTTGGAGGTCCCAGGCCTCCTTCCTCAGTTGGGGGGCTGCTTCTCTGCAGGTGGAAGGTGCTCTCCCTGCAGGTGAGCCGCTAAAGAGAGGCAGGCAGAGGAGATGGAAAACGGAGAGCCGAGCAGGGCCTCATCCATCCAGGACGTGAATGACTCTGGGGAGCAACCCTGAAGCCCAGCCTGCCATTTCACTCCCCGGAGACACAATGCAAGACAATCACTTCCTTGAGTCAATGGGGTGGGTCTTGCCCTAACCCCTCCTCCAGCTAACCAGATTTCAGTCTGGATTCATACCAGAGGGGTCTCTCTGCCACCCCTTTGCCACTGACCTTAGTCCTGCCAGGGTTTTTGATTTGGCCCATGGGTCTCTTCTGGGAGAGCCATGCCCACCTGGCACCAGGTGATTGACCATGGGAAGTTGGCACTTTGGGACCCAGCCCGCTTCATGGTTTCACTGGGCAGCATCCATGTGCTGAGCCCCCCCCCCCAGGGTGCTAGTGGCCTTTCCCCTCGACTGGACCCCTCCCCACCCAGCCCGGCTTGTGCAAGTGCACCACAGGCTGTGGCCCTTCATCTGTGAGCAGGGGAGCCTCTCCCTCTTGGAAGGCTGCCTGTCACATTCTGAAGCAGATGCTAAGAATATACGTGCTGAATAATGAAATAAAGTCTCCTGTCTGACTGACTCAAATCCCTCAGGCCAGATGTGTCACTTGCCGTTCTTTCTTCTGAGTTACTCGCTATGCTTCCTCGGCCGCTGGCCTGCACATCTCCAGGCTGCCGGGGTCTGCACAATGCACATTATGTGGGTGTTAAGAGGGGGCTGCCCACTTGGCTGTGTGTGTGTGTGTCTGTGTCTGTGTCTGTGTCTGTGTCTGCCTTCCTCCTTGCCCTTCAGTCGCAGTCTCCACCATCTTCTTCCACATTTGCATGCCACCTTTCCCTGGTCCAATCCATGCTCAAGGCAGCTTGCAACATGAGAAGATTTGCATCCTTACAAATATATATCTTGCACTACATAACTTTTTGGTTAACCTAAAACCATCATCTTCTATAAAGATAGTAGCTTGGGATGAGGACTTATGTTATCCGGGTGGCAAGAGGGAAAAAGGTTACGAAAAAATATCAAAAGTAGTCATAAGCAATAAATAAAAACTTATCAAAATGCACACGACAAAATTAAACAACCACTATGTCAGTCATAATAAGATCTAAAGTAAATGGGGCACCCAAAAGGCACTGGGATGATCCAGAAGGGTGCTGGCTCCCATGACTGCAAGCAGGCTGAAGAGGGAGTGGCTTCCTGGGCCAAGCAAAGCGTCCCCCCACCCCACTATAGAGAGCCCCCTTCTCTTGTTCACCCTCCAGGATGGATCAAAGCGCTGCTGAGAGAGAGATCTATGTGAAAACCAGTTCTCCTGTTGCACCTGGAGAGAGCTCAGGAGGGGGCCTGCAAACACCCCCACCCCCTGGCTTACTGGTCCTGAAGGGGGTGCAGAGCATGAACAGAAAGGCCAAAGAAATACCACACCCCAAAGGGGTGGATGGGTGGGAAATTGCAGACATGGAGTCTCTGGGTCTCACCTGCATCTTGCAAGAAACATCATATTATTCAGAAATTGGAAATCCGGGTGGATGGAGATCTTCTCTCATGATTTCCCCCTGTGGTGTGATCCTGGCGCACCTCCACCCTGCCCACCTCAAGCGTCATTTGCAATGGGAAGGAAGGGGCCATAGACAAGCAGAGAAAGGAAAGGCCTTTTCCTCCTTAGTGGGGGCAGCTCACATTAAGATTTGAGGTGGGGTTCCAGCCTGTGACTGACTTCATTTGCACATACTGATTCCTGCATTGCAGGGGGCTGGACTAGATGGCACTCGGGTTCCCTTCCAACTCTAAAGTTCTAGGATTCTGTGATTCAGATCTGGATCCAAAGGGGCCAGGGACCCAGAGGCCAATGCCTAGACAACTCCCACTCCCTGCTCTGGCTCTACCAGACTCTGCCATCCTGCTCAAATCCAACAGCAGGAGACTCCAGCCCCTGGCCTGGCATGATGCTGCACGTTTAAACTAAGCCTCTGCCCATCCAAAGACCAGCTGGGTCTCCAAATAGTGTGATCCAATAGTTGAACTGAAGAGGAGCTGGGGAGGGGAGGAAGGAGAGAGAAAGAAAGAGCTAGAGGAAGGACCTATTTATCTATTTGTTTATTTCATTGCATTTATATTCCATCTTTTTCTCCAAATAGCTCAAGGTGGCACACATGGATCCCCTCCTCCTCACTTACTCTCTAAACAACCCTGTGACAGACCCTCCAAGTGTTCCTATTTTACAGGGACAATCCTGGATTTACAGAAGCCGTCCCGGTTTCTGATTTGATCCCAGAATGTCCTGCTTTTCCTTGTTGTTTTTCAGTCGTTCCGTCATGCCCGACACTTTGTGACCCCATGGACCAGAGCTTTTCCTTAGGACACCCCTATTTTCATCAGAAATGTTGGAGGTGTTGTAAGAATATTAAGTTTATATATATATTTGTTATTAATGTACCAAGCAGACACATATACACATGTGTGAGGCAGCACACGAGAAACAGCCCAGAAACCATTTTTCACTCCTAAACTGACAAACTGTTTCTCTGCAAGGACGGAAGGGTTGGGAGAACCTTCCCATTGTCTCAGGAATTAAAATAATTACCATCTCAAAGAAATGGCCAGGCTGCTCACAAAAGGCAATCAGATAAGGCATTATCAGGTAGCCTGGCAGGTAGGGGAAAAACAAACTCCTCAGATTTCTGTTTAAATCTGTTGGAGACCGCCTTTTTCTGCAATGTAACCAGATATATGGGGGGGGGTAGTCTTGGGTTACACCCCTTCTGTGACGTTTGTATCATGTTTCTGGGGATGGTCTTGAACAGTAGTATGGGCATTTTCAAATTTCTATATAAGGCCAGGCGCTCCTCTGTTCAAGGTCTTTTCCCTGCTCACCGGTGTGTGGGGCAAACATCCTGTTGCAATAGTTTTAATAAAGATCAAGCTTACTAGCTGCTTTGCTTCTAAATATTCTCTGGTTGGCCTCTGTTATTTACTCCTTGTCACGGTCCGGGCTGGCAGCAAAGAATGTCAGGACCAGAGGCAAGTGGATAGAGCAGAGGGTCCGAGGAACTGGGGGCCGGGAAGCACGCGGTACAAGTCTCAGTCCGAGGGTCGAGGCACAAAGTCGCAGTCCAGGAGGCAAGGAAAAGCATTCAATCCGGCCTGTTAGTTTATCAATTAGCACAACGGCATGCTTATAGCCTTGGCACGGAGGTAGATCGATAAAGTCTATTTGCAAACTCTCAAATGGAACAAATGCCGAAGGTCTCGCTCCAGGTGGGCACCTGGCCATGTGCTTTGGGTTAAAACTTTGGCACCACGGTCCAGGGGTCAAGGCACAAGGTCACAACCAACGAACAAGGAGGCATGCAGCGAGGCAGGGAATACCTTGCTGTGGCAAAGAGCTGAGGAAAAAGCTGACCTTATATCCCTGCTGGCTCCTGCCACCAGGTGCAGTGAGTTACTAAGCAGCCTCACCTGTGCAGCCACAGTGAGTTATCAAGCAGCCTCACCTGTGCAGCCGCGCCCTGCCTCCCTAGAACAAGCCGAATAGGCCCTAGTCCTGCCAAGCCCTGCTGGTCCCAGGGCCTGGCTCCAGCACACACTCCTGACACTCCTACCGACAAAGAACCTGCAAAGGACTCTACAAGGGCTCTTGTGTACCCCATAAGGGAATAAGAGCAGATTTTGTTTATTACAGAGCGTATGGAGTTATGCGACCCTCGAGCCAAGGAAATAAGTACCGGTAACTATATAACCTTCAGAAGACATCTGAAGGCAGCCCTGGTTAGTTTTATTATGTTAGAAGCTGCCCAGAATGGCGGGTGGGGTATTATTGTTGTTGTTGTTGTTATTGTTGATGTTGATGTCCCTATTGTCATCAGAGAAATGTTGGAGGCTAGGCTGTGAGAAAGGTTAGGCTGAGTAGAATTGATCAGTCCCCAAGGTCACCCAGCAGGCTTCATCATGGTCAAGTGGGGGGATTCGAACCCTGATCTCTCCCAGCTCTTAATCCAACACTCCCTCAGAGGAGAATCCCTGCTTTGTATGGAATAAGGCAATCCATGTTGCCCATAAGCACACAAGTCCTGTCAGCAGTCTTGTGGCCGCAGGTCAGAAGGTGTTGCCACTTGCCCTGCCCCCACAACAACCCTGGGCAAGTTGGGACTGTGGAGTCCTGCCGAGTCCCATCCTGGGGGGGCTCCCCATGTTTTCTGTCAGTCACAAGAAGTGACTGGGGGGATTTTGATGGGGCACAAAAGACCTTGATAAAGGAGAGGGCCCCTTATAGCAACCCAGATGGCAACAGCCCCTCTCCCACCCCAGCCAAAAAACTGCACTGAGCCTCTGCTTGGAAGTGGGGCTCCCCGCACCCCACCAGGGAGGGAGCCTTCCCTGTTCCTCTGCCAAGCACAGTGTCACCCTGCTGTCTTCTTCAATAAAAGCTCCTTTGCCTCCTGCCCAGCTAATCACATTACTTGCAAACTCTTTGTGCAAGAGGTTTGGTGGCTCATCATCGCTCTGACACAAATCCTTCAATCATGATTTCAGAGCCAACTCAGAAAGGGGCCCTTGTCTGCTCCCTCTTTAAGAGCTCATCTGGGATGACAGGATGAGTTATCAAGAGCAAAGAGCAAGCAGAAGGCTGCCTCCCCCCACCACACACCTTCATTGAATCAAGCGCCTTATCAGATCCCCCCTAATCACATCTGCAAGGTAATGGGGGATGCTCTCGCCCGGCCGGGCTAATGGTTGCCCAGGGACTAGGCTGTAATGGGACTGGATTGATTTGATCTGGGTAATGAAGGAGTTGTGGCAATGCTGCTTCCAGCAGTCCAAGATAAAGGGGCAGAAAGAAGTGTGTGGCTAGTCCTGCTGGAAGGAGGGGTCTCCCCCCCCCCTGCCAGGGCAACCCTCTTCAACAGACTCAGCTCAGTTATAGAATCATAGAATCCTAGAGTTGGAAGAGACCCCAAGGGCCATCCAGTCCAACCCCCTGCCAAGCAGGAAACACCATCAAAGCATTCCTGACAGATGGCTGTCAAGCCTCCGCTTCAAGACCTCCAAAGAAGGAGACTCCACCACACTCCTTGGCAGCAAATTCCACTGTCGAACAGCTCTTACTGTCAGGAAGTTCTTCCTAATGTTTAGGTGGAATCTTCTTTCTTGTAGTTTGAATCCATTGCCCCGTGTCCGCTTCTCTGGAGCAGCAGAAAACAACCTTTCTCCCTCCTCTAGATGACATCCTTTTATATATTTGAACATGGCTATCATATAATTATTATTATTATTATTATTATTATTATTATTATTATTATTATTATTATTATTATTTATTTATACCCCGCCCTTCCCCGGCAAACCAGGCTCAAGGCAGCTAACACCAACAAAATCACAACAAAAACATAAAACAATTCATTAAAAATACAGATTAAAATACAATTTAAAATTCAATTTAGACTGCAGCCTCATTTTTAAGTAGCCCACCAATCACACCAAAAGAATGAAACATCAGGGTTAAACTGAAACAAGCCCAAAGGCCAGGTGGAACAGCTCCATCTTGCAGGCCCTGCAGAAAGATGCCAAATCCCGCAGGGCCCTGGTCTCTTGTGCCAGACTGTTCCACCAAGTCGGGGCCAGTACTGAGAAGGCCCTGGCCCTAGTTGAAGCCAACCTAGCATCCTTGTGGCTCAGGACCTCCAAAAAGTTATTATTTGAGGACCTTAAGGTCCTACCCGGGACATACCAGGAGAGGCGGTTCCTTAGGTACGAGGGTCCTAAGCCGCATAGGGCTTTAAAGGTCAAAACCAGCACCTTAAACCTGACCCTGTACTCCACCAGGAGCCAGTGCAGCTGGTAAAGCACTGGAAGAATGTGGTCCTGCGGCAAAGACCCCGTGAGGAGCCTCGCTGCAGCATTCTGCACCCGCTGGAGTTTCTGGGGCAGCTTCAGGGGCAGCCCCGCGTAGAGCGAGTTGCAATAATCAAGTCTGGAGGTGACCGTCGCATGGATCACTGTGGCCAGATCAGGGCGAGAGAGGTAGGGGGCCAACTGCCTAATACGGCGGAGATGGAAAAATTCCACCTTTGCTGTGGCTGTAACCTGCGCCTCCATAGAAATTGAGGCATCAAAGGTTACACCCAAACTCCTGACAGAAGGCACTGTCACTAATTGCACCCCAGCAAGAGATGGGAGTTGCCCCCCCAACCCCATGTCGTCTCGACCCAGCCAGAGGACCTCTGTCTTCGAAGGGTTTAACTTCAACTGGCTCCCACGCATCCATACAGCCACAGCCTCCAAGCACCTGGTCAGTGTGTCCGGGACCGAGTCAGGGCAGCCTTCCATCAATAGATAAAGAAGAAGAAGAAGAAGAAGAAGAGTTTGGATTTGATATCCCGCTTTTCACTACCCGAAGGAGTCTCAAAGCGGCTAACATTCTCCTTTCCCTTCCTCCCCCACAACAAACACTCTGTGAGGTGAGTGGGGCTGAGAGACTTCAGAGAAGTGTGACAAGCCCAAGGTCACCCAGCAGCTGCATGTGGAGGAGTGGAGACGCGAACCCGGTTCCCCAGATAACGAGTCTACCGCTCTTAACCACTACACCACACTGGCTCTCTAAAGCTGGGTGTCATCAGCATATTGATGACAGCCCAGCCCGAAGCTCCAGACAATCTGGGCGAGAGGGCGCATAAAGATATTAAAAAGCATCGGGGAAAGGATTGCGCCCTGCGGAACTCCACACACCAAGGAGTGTCTGACCTCCCTAGTGCCACTCCCTCCCTAGCGCCACTCTCTGTCCCCGGTCTGAGATAAAGGAGCGCAGCCATAGTCGGACTGTGCCCTGAATCCCCACGTCGGCAAGACGGTGGTCCAAAGGATCGTGGTCGACCATATCAAAGGCTGCTGATAAATCTAAAAGGATCAGCAGGCCCGATCCGCCTCGATCCAGCTGCCTACGGAGATCATCCATTAGCGCCACCAAAGCTGTCTCGGTCCCATAACCAGGGCGGAAGCCGGACTGGAATGGATCCAGAGCCAATGTTTCATCCAGAGATCCGCTAAGCTGTTCAGCGACCGCTCTCTCAATTACCATACCCAGGTATGGAAGATTCGAAACCGGGCGGTAATTGGATAGATCTAAAGGATCTAGAGATGTTTTCTTTAAGAGCGGACGCACCACTGCCTCCTTCAGCTCCCGTGGGAAAGTCCGTGTGCCAAGGGACAAGTTGATGATGTCACCTCGTCTGGACACGCTCTAATCAGCCAAGACAGGCACGGGTCAAGGGGGCAAGTGGTGGGCCTTCCAGCTCGGAGGAGTCCGTCTACATCGGCAGGGAGCATCACTGGCCCCACAAGCAGCACCTACCTGGGACAACTCTTGTGTCAAAGGCAGGGACAGCCCTGCCCTGGGAGAAAGGATGGCTTACCTTGGCTGGAGCCTGGCCACCAAAGCCCTGCAGCTGGTGAAACTGAGGCACAGAGGGACTAAGGCAGGAACTTGCCTGCAGTGTAGAGCTCCACCTTTGGGTTGAGGCACCAGACTTGGGGCAGGTGACTAAAGCCTTGAGTCATAGAACAGCTTTGTGGTTTAGGCAACCTGCAATGGAGTCAGCCCAAGGAAGGTACTGCTGTGAATGTTGCCCACCATCCCAAATCTTGCAAAAGCAAAATTCCTGGGGGTCCCAGGTGCTCACCTAGGTTCATGTTCCTGTTGGGAATTCAGGCACGTCAGAGACTGTAGTGTTTTAAGATGTACGGTTTATTTTACACCTATATGCACCCAGGTCTAGATGGAGAAAGAGAGTTCACAGCATTACATCTCAAGAGGGACTCGTTCCTCCCAGCAGCGCAGCACTAGAGTCCAAGGCAACCTGGACTTTTCCAATACGCAGTGACTGCAGCTAGGATTTTGCTAGCACAAAGGTGGAAACAAGAAGAATTACCGACGAAGGAAGAATGGACAGTGAAACTGATGGAATATGCAGAACTGGACAAAATGACGGGAAGAATCCGGGAACAGCGGGACCAGAAATTCATCAAAGACTGGTTAAAGTTTACGAATTATTTAAAAGACAATTTACAATTGAATATGCTAATAGGACTTCAAGAAGTTTTGTAGTTAATGTGTAGAAATATTATTGTAAGTATGGTAGTTAGAGTAAGCAGGAATTTTATGATAATGTAAGCAATGGTTGATTAAAGAAGTATATAATACTAAGATATAATTTTGAAAGCCATGTGGAAGGACTGAGGGAAGTCATGGCTATGTCAGCCAAAATTGAAAAATGTATGAGATGTATGTTGGATTTGTTTTGTAGTAGTATAGTATAAAAAATAATAAAAAACTATTTATAAAAAAAGAGTCCAAGGCAACCGGCATGCCCCCTCTGTGCCTCAGCCTGCCAAGATGGCTCTGGCCAGCACGCCTCTGCCTCCCCTCCTGGCACCTCCTTTCTCCTTCCCAAGAACCTTTGCCAAGTGTCTGCTCACCTTCTCCAAACCTCTCTTTTAATAGGGAAACCTTTTTCCTGTGTCACACCATGCCCCCCATCACCTTGGGAACCTCCCAAATATCCTGTCTCTGTCCACTCCTTGGAGCAGGGGGAAGGATACCGTTTTGCATTGCCAATGGCCTTCAATGGCCCAGTGTCTGGTTCCCCATTGTTTCTCAGTGGCTCTTCACCTAACTAGACTGGCCAGGCAGGTTTGCATAAGCTAACCCTGGAATTTCTTGTCTGGCACAGTTCTGCAGTTTATATTTTCCATTCATATCCCAAATATTATCCAAATGCTACCATTTATTAATTTCTACCGTTCACTGACAGACTCCAGATCTATGACAGTGTTGTCTCACTTGGTTCGCCGGGTGCCCCTTCCGGGATGCCCAAAAGCAGAGCCTGAGGGCTCTCCCTGCCAGGGATGCCCAGCATCTACCATTCAGAAGCACTGAGGGACTCCAAGGTCATTCAGTCAGATCTCCTGCCAAAACTGCTGTTGGCCAGGCAAATGTCAGGCAGGAAATGTGCACAATTTATTTCAAGTGCAGAATTTGGGGTTTTCCACCCTGCAACCAGAGAGTCAGAGATCAAAATCTTGAAGCATCAGAGAGCAGGGCAGAATTGGGGAGAGACCCTGAATCCCTGGGAGCCTTTAGGGGAGGGGCATGCTGTGGTCACCCCAGCCCCATCTGCCTCTTGGGGTCCAGGGTTCTGACCCACTCATTGCCCACAAAGCCCCTGCTCCTCTCAGGTTGCCTCTTGCTTCACTCTGCCACAGCTACCATAGTCAATCAACCCTGCTCTCTCTCCACCCCCCTTCTGCTGTGAGCATCTGTTTCAGGGCAGACCGAAATACCCAGGAAACTTGACTCAGCCCAGGGGAGCAGCTCTCAAGCTTCCCTGCTATGGGCAGGCAGGGCCCAAACAAATCTTTTTCTCTGTGACCCCCATCTCTGCCATCCCTGCCCCTGAATCTGTGCGGCAAAGAAGAGTCAGCAATGGATGAGCCTAGAGTGGGGTCAAGTTTCCGAGATCATCCCTTCATGCTTGCGATGTTGATAGATGACACTCAAACCTCAGAGGCGGCTGCAGATGCCAAAGGAGCTGTGAGCCTCTGCCAAATGGGATCAAGTGGAAATCAAAAGGAAATGCCCTCTCAGAGCCCCCTTGAACACGCATGGGGAGGGAGAGGAGGCAGTGGTGTGCAGGGGAGATATCATCACTCATGGATATTGATAGGAAGAAGCAGCCAGAGATCAGCTCCAAGGGAGGAAGGCAGCAGCACTGGAGAAACCACAATAGAAAGAAATGCCTTTTTCAGCCTTCTTAGAATCATAGAATTGCAGAGTTTGAAGGGACCCAGAGGGTTATTGAGTTCAACCCGCCACAATGCAGGAATCTAAACTAAAGCATCCATGGCAGATGGCCATCCAACCTCTTGGGGGTTATCTAGATTGACAGGTGACCAATCAAGGACTCAACTTTCTGTAAAACACCATCTCTTTCTGTGACATGTTGTGATGTTTGTACTTTGTAATATGCTTTTGAGAGTGGATCATTGTGGGGAAACTGTACTTTTAAAAGAAGCTGCACCCTTTGTCCAGGGCTTCTTCATCTTTTGCTGTTTTAGAAGTAGAAAGCTTGTTGCCAACAATAAAGATCAGGCATACTGAGCTACCTTGTTTTCATATACCTAGTTGCAGCTTCTTACTTTGCTGTGACTGACAAGGGGACTGTGCAGAATCACGAGTCCTTTGGGCGAGAGGAGTGGACTGTAGCAGCCATCCCTGCATTCTTTAACACTGTCAACATCCTTCTTAAATTGCAGTGCCCAGAATTAGACACAGTATTCCAGGTGTGGCCTGACCAAGTCAGAATGATGCAGTACTATTACTTCCCTAGATCTGGACACTAGACTTCTGTTGATGCTGCCTAGAACAGCATTCACCTTTTTTGCTGCTGCATCACCCTGTGGACTCATGTTAAGTTTGTGGTCCACTAAGACCCCTAGATCCTTTTCACACGTATTACTGGCCAGATATTCCCCATCTTAAATTGGTACAGCTGGTTATTTCTGCCTAAGTGTAGAGCCTTCCATTTGTCCCTGTTGAAATCCCAAAGCCTAGAACTGGGTTGTGACTCGTGACTAAGTGTCAGAGCACCTGCCTCGCAGGCAGAAATTTCCAGGGTAAGTCCCAGGATCAGTGAATCATAGAACCGTAGGGTTGGAAGGGACCTCAGGGGTCAACTAACTTAACCCCCGCAATGCAGGAATCACAGCCAAAGAACCCCTGGCCATCCAGCCTCTATTTTTTAGTTTATTTATTTCATAAAATTTATACAATGCTTGATTGTAAACAACAACAACAACAACCTCAAAGAGGTTTACAAAACGATTAAACAATAAAATTATTGGTAGTAACTGTTAAGAACAAGTATCTGAAACATTCAGCTATTTAAAAGTGTTTCCCTTCTGGAGGCTCTCCTCTCCTCCTGTCCTGGAGTAGGGGGTCTGTCTCTGGAGGTGGGTCTTGTCCCCCCCATCCTCCTGGGGTGCCAGGCCTTGCCCAGGTCATCAAGCCCAGCCACGGATGGTACCAGGAGGCCCAGAGGCCAGAATGGAATGATGAGTGGCCTCTGACAGGGCACTCCTCTGTCAGGGCATTTCCTCTGCGTCCTCTCTGCTCTCAGTTGAACCCCAATCATATAACATATGTGGCCTTGACTGCCTATATGTGAGTAGCGGGGGGGGGGGGGCACACAGGTTTATTTTGTAGAGGAGAGTCCCCTGATTGAAGGGCTATCCAACCTAAGTCTGATTTAGATTTTTGTGTGTGGGGAGCTTAGAAGGCAGGCTGCAGGGGGATGAGTAGCCTAGAAGTTCCCTGGGCAAACAGGGGCCATGTTATGTACTGAACAATAGAATCCAGAATGCAGCAGTCTGATTGGTCCGCAGGAGCCACCCAATCCAGCTCCTGGAGGAAGTGAATCCGCAACCTGATTGGTCTACAGGAGTAGCCCGGAATTAGCCAATCACGTGGGGCCCATTGTGTAAATAATGTATATATAGCAGACGTTTTGGGGAATGAAGAAGAATAGTTTGGATTTGATATCCCGCTTTTCACTACCCGAAGGAGTCTCAACACAACAAACACTCTGTGAGGTGAGTGGGGCTGAGAGACTTCAAAGAAGTGTGACTAGCCCAAGGTCACCCAGCAGCTGCATGTGGAGGAGTGGAGACACGAACCCGGTTCCCCAGATTACCAGTCTACCGTTCTTAACCACTACACCACACTGGCTCTCCTTGCTACTATGAGCTGAATAAAGAGCATGAAATTCACACTTGACTCCGAGTATATTTCAGGCCAGGTCCCCCACCCCCACCCCAGGTGGCTGCATTGCAGGTGGAGGGGCCTAGCAGCTGCCTCCATGGTGGGCTCCTCTAAAAGGAGCTACCTTAGCAGATCTCGAATGAGGTCAACGCAAACTGAATCAAAGCAGCACAAAACGTTTCAAGCAGGGCAGAGAATTTCAGTGGGGCTGTGAATGTAACAACAAAAGAAAGGGGGAAAGACTCTGAGCTGCCATTCCTGTGAAAATGCTCAGTGCATGCTGGAGATGCAAAGAGGTTGAGGGAACATTCTTTCATATGTGGTGGACTTGTAAAAGGGTAAGAGTATTCGGAAATGATCCATAAAGTACTTTCCCCAAAAAACCAGTCCTTTCTGTTGGGAATAATTCAGACTGAAATTCCCAGGTGCCAAAAAAGGTTATTTATGTGATAACGGAGGTTTTTCAAGGGTTTGGCTTGGACAAAACGAGGCACAGGCTAGGAGATGGAGCAAAACAGCAGCCAGTAGGCTTGGCCTTTATTGAAAGGAAAATACGGTCGCGACCGGTCCTCCACCCACCCAAAGAAGCAAGATGGAAGCCCCGAACAGGAAGGTATTGCGGCCTGTGTTTTGTTAGCCCCAAAATGGACAACGAGCGAGGTCCTAACCAAAGAAGAGTGGCAACTTAAGTTGACAGAATATGCGCAGCTTGCAGACTTAACATATAGAATAAGAGAACAAGAAGAACATATGTTTAGAGAAGAAAGACTGGAAAACGTTTATTGAATATATGGGAAATAACTATGTACAGCTGAAAACGCTGGCAGCATTAAGATAAATTCAACAGTGTAAATAACCCCCCCCCACACACACACACCCTTTGCATCCAGGCTTTGGCATTGGAGTTGCTCCCCTTCATTTCCAGCCTCTCTTGTCCATCTCTTGTGCAGGGGGTGGGTCTTCTTTTCTTCCCCCTCCTACACACACCCGTGGTCACTCTGGCCATGCCCCGTGGACAAGGCTAATGTGCTCAGGAGCTGAAGTTATTAATGTCTCCCAATATGACAAGGGCTGGGAGGGGGAGAGGAAAGTTATTGATTGTCATGTCAGAGGAGTCGATAGAAATTCCACAGGGAGGGGGGGGCAAGATCATGGCTGTTTCCATTTCAGAGCCACCACCTCCACCACCCGGCTGCCCAAGCTGCCTTTCCTGGCCACCCTTTCCAGGCTGCCTCTAGGCCAGCAAAGTATGCCATTGCAGGGTAGTGCCCCTGCACGGCTCCGACTGTCCACAGAGACACCCCACCCCCCAGCCAGCCTCTGCTGAAGATTTTTCCATCTTTCTGGCTTGGAAAACCTGGATAGACACAAACACACAGGATGTTGCTGTCATCTCCTTCCTGGAAGTGAAATGGCAAATGAGCAGGGGGGGGGGTTGGGGGTTGATAGTACAGTACTGCTAATGCACTAATTGGCAAGAGGGCTGGAAAATGGCTTTGTGAGGGGTGATTGTTTGCTTTCAGTTGCAGTTGGCACTTGGCAAGCTGAGCTGTGTGTGGCGGGGTGGAGGTTTCTCCAACCCAGAGACTGCTTCTCTTCCACAAGTGGTTCTGCAGGGAGGGGAGGAGTTTCACCCCACATTGCAGAGACGGCTTCATAGGCCCCCAACTCCTGTCCCAGGCGTGCACTTTGGGCAACATGGAAGCAGGGGGCATGTGGAAGAGCAGGGTCTTACCTGTGGTGGCCACCCAGTTTGGGGCCCAAATGGCTCATAGAGACCACAGAAACCACAGGCAGCTAAAATCCATGACTTGGCCCAAAACATTTCATTCTATTTACTTATTGCATTTCTACCCCCCACTTTTCCTCCAAGGAGCTCAAGGTGGTGTCTGTGGCTCTCTCTCTCTCTCTCTCTCTCTCTCTCTCTCTCTCTCTCTCCACTCCCCATTGAATCCCCTGGGTGGTAGGAGAGGCTAAGAGAGGCAGTGACTGGTCACACCCTGTAAGCTTCATGGGGAAGTAATAGGATTCGAATCCTGCTGTCTTCCAAGTCCAACTCCAAGCTGTACGTGTTTTACCAGTTTCTCTCTGCTGGAAAGCCCAAACACACCTTTTCATGCTAGGACCACTTTTAAAAAGTCCTGCTGCACCTTCCAAACACAATTCCAACCTTCATCCATCTGCACCCCCTCCCACCCCCCAACAAACCCACTGGTGGTGCCCTGTGGATCAGTCCCTGCCTGGGGGGGGGGGGTCTGCAAAGACATTCAAAAGGGGAAGCATGTGTTTGTGTTGGGGGCCTTCCTGAAGGGCCTCCCTTGAGAAGCCTCTGCAAAGCTCAGCTGCTGCTGCCACCAGTACAAGATGACACCCCCATCCATCACAGGCTCCCCCTGCAGTCAAGGGGGGGGGCAGATTGTGACCTCCATCCAGGCCAGACAGCTCCTGAGCAAGTGGCCATGGGGCAAGTAGCCCTCTTCTCCCCCTCCAGCCCTCTGGGCCACAGGCTGTCTGTGGTTGCCCAGTTGGGGGGGGGGGGAGAGAGATAGGAGAGCAGGTCGGTCTCTGCACTGCAAGAGGAGGGCTGGGGGCGGGGTGGATCCTAAGACTGCCTCCTCAAAGCCTAATGGAGAAGACAACGAAAAGTGTGAGTGGCCCACCTGGCAGGGCTGGAAGTGGGATACCTGGAGGAAGCAGAGGTGAGTGTTTCTGTGAGTTTGGGGACCCCAAGTGGTTGGGGAAGGGGCGTTGGCACTTCTTCAGCCAGTAATATTGAGCTCCACTCATCCGTGCAGTTTTGCTGTGGATGCTTCCCGTCCCAAGGGTCAACAGGGCACGATCAGCCTCGGGGCTGCGCTCATAAGAACTTCGAAAGTGTCTGCCAGCCTTCTCTTCTCACGCTGGCCGACCAGATGCCCATTATGGGAAACCCGCAAGCAGGATCCGAGCACGGTTACAGGGTCGCGACCGGCGCGGCCACACGGAGCGCCCTGCAGGGGGCGCCACAGCAACGCTTTACAACGGAGAAGCGGCAGAGGCAGACGGGGGGGGGCGGGGGCACCGCTGAAATCTGAGAGCTCAAAGTCCGCCATGGTCTCCCCCTTGTGGTTTCCAGCAACTGGCATTCGACCCGACTGTGGAGGCAGACCACAGCCATCTCTCCTTCTCCATGGGCTGTTGGTCTCATTCCCTTCCAAAGCCATCCCAGTTTGAGACGCGGCGGCGTTTCCCTTCCGCTTATGGCGGGTTGAGCGCGCCACCTGGTGGCCAAGCAGGGGCTCCGCTCCCGTCGCTTTCCGGATTCCGGTCCCGTGTTTGACGGTGCGAGGGACTCAGACGTGCTTGGTTTCAGCAGAGTCCCTGGTTTTCAAGGGAGAAGTGGAAGTGGCGGGGTGGGAAGAAGCCTCGAGGGGTCCATTGTCCCCATGGTGGACTCGGCAATAACTGTTTGCATTGTGTTACTTTGGTATTTCGTTGCATTTATCTTATTGTAACTAGTATTTAAGACGGTTCTGCAGTAAAACTTTGAAACTCGTTCTTCTGGGGGAAAAAATTCATTTCTACACAAGATCTGGATGAGGGATTTCTCTGAACTCCAACAATCGGATATTTTGGGATCCATATAGAGGTGCAAAACCCAGAGCTTATCATCCCATTTCTTAGTGTTTAAACAACTTTCTTTCTTTCTTTCTTTTTAAAAATGCCCCTTAATTAAACAGTTGGTGCATTTCAAAAATAACTTTCTCTCTCTTCCGCCGTCCCCCCCCCGCTCCCCGCGTCTTTCGCCCTCAGTTCCTTCCAGCACAAGCCTCCCTAGGCATTTGTTTCAGTTTCTTTGCAATTCTCCCCTTTCGCCTGCCTGGCAGCAAGGAGCCCCGTCCCCAGAAAAGAGAGAAGGGGGCGAGAGGCCCCAATCCTGGCACGGTGTCGTGTGAAAAGGGACTTTTAAAAAGAAGACGCATGCCATGCAATGATGCAAGCATCAAAGAAGGTGCTCCATCCTTTTCGTCTTGGGGTTCACGGGGGAGGAGCCCCCATCACCCTTTTGAGAGACAGATTACTCCCAGCAGCCCTGTAGGGTAGGCTTCCTTAGGGCCTTTGAAGTTTGGTTTGGTGGGGGTGGGAGGCGTACTAGCAACGCTTTTCTTTAATGCTTTATTAAGATTAAAAAGAAGTAACAAAGAAAGGGGTTATCCAGAAGAGAGAAATGAAAATGGTAATATTTGTTACATCACATCACATTACATTCTTCTTGAGTTTCTAGTGACTTCCTGTCACCCCATCATGTACCTACAACTTAGTCTATCTAGCGCACTGTTTAGTTTCATTTTCTTTTGTTAATTTTCATCAATATTATATTCTCTTATTATCCATCATGCCACAGAATTCATTCTAGGCCAGCCACTGACGTCATGTTATTACAGTAATCCTTGATATATTTTTAATACACGTCCCATTTCCTAGTAAATGTTTGATTAGTGTGACTTCTCAGTTTTTCTGTCATTTTTGCCAACTTGGCATATTCCAACAGTTTACTTTGCCACCAGCAAAGATAAGCGTGGCAGAAAAGACCAAAGGCAGTGGAGGCAACTTTTTCACTCTGTCCCGCCCCAAACAAACCCCTATGGGGTGTTGGGTCCCAGGGTGGTGGTCTGTATATGCTCAAAGGCACGCCATGCAAATCCAGTTACAGAGCTATAAAAAGAGAAAAGGGAGCTGCCTGTAGGAAGAAAGCGTGGCCTGCACTGCAGGGCTGCCGTGAGCCCCCTACCGCCACTCCATCTTTCAGCCACATGCACCAAGCTGCCTTAGGGGCAAAATGAGAGTGGACTACACCATGTGCTGTTGTAAACTCTTCTCAGCCGCAATCCTCCAAACAGCAATAGAGCATCATAATACAAGGGGTCTACACAACAGGGTTGTTCTATGTTACTCCCTCTTCCTGGCCACTGTGCAGTACAGAGAGCAGACTACACGGCAGGGCTGTTGTAGTCCACTGTCGCCCTCTGCACCTTAAAAAAAGTTGAATAATAATAATAATAATTTTTATTTATACCCCGCCCTTCCCCGCCAAACCAGGCTCAAGGCAGCTAACACCAATAAAATCACAACAAAAACATAAAACAATTCATTAAAAATACAGATTAAAATACAAGTTAAAATTTAATTTAGACTGCAGCCTCATTTTTAAGTAGCCCACCAATCACACCAAAAGAATGAAACATCAGGGTTAAACTGAAACCAGCCCAAAGGCCAGATGGAACAGCTCCGTCTTGCAGGCCCTGCGGAAAGATGCCAAATCCCGCAGGGCCCTGGTCTCTTGTCGCAGACTGTTCCACCAAGTCGGGGCCAGTACTGAGAAGGCCCTGGCCCTAGTTGAAGCCAACCTAGCATCCTTGTGGCTCAGGACCTCCAAAAAGTTATTATTTGAGGACCTTAAGGTCCTACCCGGGACATACCAGGAGAGGCGGTTCCTTAGGTACGAGGGTCCTAAGCCGCATAGGGCTTTAAAGGTCAAAACCAGCACCTTAAACCTGACCCTGTACTCCACCAGGAGCCAGTGCAGCTGGTAAAGCACTGGAAGAATGTGGTCCTGCGGCAAAGACCCCGTGAGGAGCCTCGCTGCAGCATTCTGCACCCGCTGGAGTTTCTGGGGCAGCTTCAGGGGCAGCCCCGCGTAGAGCGAGTTGCAATAATTAAGTCTGGAGGTGACCGTCACATGGATCACTGTGGCCAGATCAGGGCGAGAGAGGTAGGGGGCCAACTGCCTAATACGGCGGAGATGGGAAAATGCCACCTTTGCTGTGCCTGTAACCTGCGCCTCCATGGAAAGTGAGGCGTCAAAGGTTACACCCAAACTCCTGACAGAAGGCGCTGGCACTAATTGCGCCCCTGCAAGAGATGGGAGTTGGCCCCCCGACCCCATGTCGTCTCAACCCAGCCAGAGGACCTCTGCCTTTGAAGGATTTAACTTCCACCCGCTAAGCTGTTCAGCAACCGCTTTCTCAATTACCTTACCCAGGAAGATTCGAAACCGGGAGGTACCGGGTAATTGGAGAGATCTAAAGGATCTAGGGATATTTTTTTTAAGAGCAGATGCACCACTGCCTCCTTCAGCTCCTGTGGGAAAGTCCCCACACAAAGTAAAAGGCAAGTAAGGAAAAAAGGCAGGGTTTGATTTGATTTAATATTTGTATTTCGTTCATCCAAAAACAAATGTTGAGCTCAAAGTGTTTCACAATAATCACAAACAGCATTATTGAAATCTCTAACATAAAACACAGTATATGAATATAAATAAGACAAACAATGACAAATTCATTTTAAAAAATTGATGCAATGCAATAATGTCACAATAATGTCCTCTCTTTGGTGCTGCCTTTTTGTTTGCAGGGAGGGTGGACACGACAGCCAGTTGCCCAGCTGGTTCAATTTCACAGGTGGGGAAAACTGAGGCTGCTCAGAGCCTGCCACTCTTTTTTTTTTTTAAAAAATTTTTTTATTCATTTTATAAGATTAATGACTATTACATAATAAAACATAAACATAATAAAACATGAAAAATACAGAAATTCAAAAAAAGAAAAGAAAAAGAAAAAATGAAAAACAGAAAAAAGAAAACAGTATATACTTCTTATAATCACATAACTTAATTCTTAACATCAGTAGATGACTTCCCCCAATCCCCTCCCCATCTGAATTTCATTTCCTAATCTACTTTGGCAGTTTCCAAGGGCTAACATCTTATCCAATATTTTCTTCTAGAACATCTATATTTAACCTATTTCCTAAAAATATTGCGAAAAACCTATAGCTACTTCCTTAGGCAATATTAGATATTACAATAGTTTTTCAAATAAACTTTAAATTCCTTCCAATCTTCCTCCACCATCTCTTCTCCTTGATTGCGGAGTCTCCCAGTCAGTTTGGCAAGTTCCATAAAGTCTAACATCTTCATTTGCCATTCGTCTATAGTTGGTAAATCTTGACTCTTCCAGTTTTTTGCAAGTTGTAGCCTCGCAGCAGTTGTGGCATACTGAAAGAATGTTACCAGTAAGTCTTTTTTAGGGATTTCCTCTCCTACTTTTGCCAGTAAAAAGGCTTCTGGTTTCTTAATAAAAGTGGCTTTCAACACTTTTTTCATTTCATTATAAATCTTTTCCCAGAAGTCTTTTACCTTAGGGCACGTCCACCACATGTGGTAAAAGGTCCCTTCTTTTCCTTACATTTCCAACATTTGTTATCAGATGTGCGATACATTTTTGCAAGTTTTACAGGTGTTAAATACCATCTATACATCATTTTCATTATATTTTCTCTCAAAACAGTACATGCAGTAAACTTAATTCCCTTTTCCCACAATTTCTCCCAGTCTTTAAGCATAATGTTGTGCCCGACATCCTTAGCCCATCCTATCATTACAGATTTCACTTGTTCATCCTTCGTATGCCATTCCAACAATAAATTATACATCTTGGAAATATTTTTACTCTTTGTATCCAACAATTCTGTTTCCAATTTGGATTTTTCTGATTGAAAACCAGTATTTTTATTATCCACTTTAAACATTTCATTGATCTGATGATATTGCAACCAGTCATTTAAATTGTCTTTAAGCTGTTCATAAGACTTTAATTTAAAATTATTATCAACTTCCATCAAAAGGTCACTGTATTTCAGCCACTTGGTTTCCATATTTAACCTTTTGTGGGCCTTTGCCTCTAATGGTGAAATCCACCTAGGTGTTTTTCTTTCTAATAAATCTTTATACCTAATCCATACATTAAACAATGATTTTCTGATTATATAGTTTTTAAAACCACTGTGGGCCTTTATATTATAATACCACAGAGCCTGCCACTTTTCCCCCAGGCAACCTGTGATGGCTCTGACCAAGACCCTCCCTGCACCTCCTGCTCCCCCCTCTACTCTGGTCTTGAGCCCCACCAGCCTCCGTGGTCCCCTTTGCTCCTCCCTCATCTCTCAATGATTTCAGTTTCCTCCAGAGATTCTGTTTGGTGCTGATGTTTTAAGAACGCTTTTCAAAAAATCAACAGACCAGTATAATCCAAGAAGCAGCCCCCACTCCGGGGCCAGCGTTCGAAACTCCTATTGTTTTAGGTGCGTTTTGTGACAGGGGATTTCATTAGCGCAGTTTCTGAGCTCTGGGCGCAGTACTGCGCCTAAGATTTCAGATTAAAACTGCAGAGTGGAAGGAAAGGAGGACCTTTTTCTGCCTCCCCGCTTCTAGCTACTCTCTGAAGAATAGAGAAGAGTCCTTCTTAAGAATATTAGGGGAGTGGGCAGGAGAAGAACTAGACCATGCATAGCTGTCAACCTTTCCCCTTTTTGTGGGAAATTCCCTTATAGCATTGGGAAACAGCAGGGAGGGGTGACAGCTATGGACCATGTGAAAAAGGAACATAAGACTTTAGCTGCAGTTCATTCATTTTCAACTTTGTATTCTTGTTATAAAAAAGCGTGCCTAGACATGCCATTGTCGCACCCATAACCTAGGTTTAAGGTGCCATTTAGCTCCTAGCTTTCATATCTGAGGTCCCTCTGCTCAGAAGGTCCTGGGAAGTTTCTGATGACAGAGCAAAACTGAAGCTGATTCCTCTTTTCCCACCGACCCCCATCGCTGTCATGCTAGCCTTGGGGCCACCTCAGATGGTGGTTCAGACAGTGCTGAGGAGGGGCTGGCCGGGAGCTGTTTTCTCAGTGCATATTTTGTGTGTTCCAAACAATCTTGTTCTCTTGCCAAGAAAAAAAGCATGTTTTTATTATTCCTCTCCAAGCGCTCTGCTGAGTTTCCTTGTCAAAACTTCCTGAGGGCCGACAGCAGATCCCAGCCCCTTCCTGCCTTTCCTCCCTCCCTCCCTCCCTCTCTCCCTCCCATCTCACACTTCATCTTCTCTCACTCCCACTGAACCCCCAGAGCCAAACAGATCGGGCTGGGGAGAAAGAGGCAGCTGGGGGGGGGGGTCTCGCCTGTCCTATTCTGGCTAGAAACAGAGTGGCAGCTCTGAGTCTGGTTTCCTTTGCCCTCCTTGCATTGATAGGTTCTTGTAGAGGAGGAGGAGGAGGAGGATTCTCTGGCAGACCCTTGGCAAGAACCAGGTAAGTCCCAGGTGGGCCGGGCGCTTTGCAGGTAACCAGGGGTCCTGGCAGCTTCTCTCCTGGGCCAGCCAAGGCCACACGCTGCCAGGCCAGGGCACTGGAAGAAGGAGCTTTGGGCTGGATGGGAAGGCCTTGCAGCTTGGCCAGAGTGGCCTTGCGAGCACCAGAGGCTGGCCTTGGCTACCCTAGGAGGCCAAGAATGGTGACAGTTTCCCCTCCCAGGATGAGGTGGCAGGCCCAGGATCTTCTGTGGTGCGGAAAGCTGTGCCTGGTGGCAACATGCAGAGGGGCAACGGGAGCCCTCTAGGCTCTGGCAGTCATGTGCACAACTGACAGGCACTCTCTCCAGGATACTGATCTAAAAGTTTCTGCTAATGGTTCCTGCTTTCAAAGTTGCTTAGGCTTATCAATCCAAGCTGGATGAGAGGGGGGTTGTGCTCCTCTGAATGGGGGGAACTGGTGGAATTTGCTTTGTGTGCTGTGTCCATCCTTTTTGGGGGGTTGGCTGTCTAAATGCACTCCAGAAGCCCTTACAGTTTTGCCTCCCCCGTATCTCATGTTTTAATTGATTGCATGGGTAGCAGCCCCAACAAGGGTGGGCCGAGGGGTGGGTGGGCAAGACAAGGGTGGGAGCTTTGCTCCGGGGTCTTGCTTGCCTGTGGCTGTCTAGCATTTCCCAAGTATGTGCTGTCTTCTTCCTAAATTGAGACAGGGACTGGTTGGTTCCTCTTGCAGGAGCTGGTTCCTTCAGGCCACTAGGTGAGCTTGACCAGGAGACTCTCTCCAGGGGTGGCAGCAGGTGGAGGGGCTTGCTTTTGAAACCACCCACTTGAGTGTGCTGAGGAGACCTCCCAGAAGAGCAACTGGAGGTGGCCCAGGAATGAGCATGGAGAGAACAAGACGACTGGAAGAGGAAAGTCTCAGCTCTAGCGATGGGGGGGATTGTCCTCCCTGTAGCTTCTGTCCCGTGACTTCTCCCTGCTCCTTCTGTTGTCAGGCGCTTGGGCATGTGGGCGCCCTCTGGGGGTTGTGGAGCCTTCCAAGAGTATCTTCTCTTCCTCCTCCTATCTGCCAGGCCAGCAAAGGAAGTGCATCACTGTGGGCATTTGTGGGTGGGTGGAGGAGTCCCCCACTTTCCCTGACAGGATGGGACAGGAAGGTGGGGTGGGGGCAAAAGCTGCTTCACTGGCACTGTGTGCCAGAAAGTTCCTTTTCAAGGAGAGATGCCACTTTTTAGTGCCATTTTCTGAGTCTTTGGCCTGGTGGATAGAAGGGGTGTCCTCTCTGCCTCTGCCCTTCCCCCTCCTCCATTGTTGCTCCTCCCCCTCCCCCATGCCCACACAGTCACTGCCTTTAAGGTGCTGCTGGGACCCCAGGGCCTTTCCTGCTGCTGCTGCTGCTTCTGCTTCCCCTTCTCTTGCCCTGTGCAGGAGAACTGCATGCACTGCCTTAAATCTCAGGTGGCCTGCTCCTGTCAGGGGATTTGTAGCTGGTTGACTGACCAAACTCAGAGTACTCATTAATGGTTCCTTGTCATCCCTGGAAAAAAGTGACAAGTGGGGTGCTGCAGGGTTCTGCCCTGGGCCCGTTGTTGTTCAACGTCTTTATAAATGACTTGGATTAAGGAATTGAGGGGAAGCTCGTCAAATTTGCAGATGACACCAAACTGGGAGGGGTAGCTAATGCCGCAGAAGACAGAAACAAAATTAAAAATCACCAGAATTAAAAAAAAAAAAAAAAGCTAATGCTATTCTAGGCTGCATCAACAGAAGTCTAGTGTCCAGATCAAGGGAAGTAATAGTCCCCTTTATTCTGCCTTGGTCAGACCAGACTTGGAATACTGTGTCCAATTCTGGGCACCACAATTTAAGAAGGATGTTGACAAGCTGGAAGGTGTGCAGAGGAGGGCAACCAAGAGGATCAAGGGTCTGGAAACGAAGCCTTAGGAGGAACAGTTGAAGGAGCTGGGTATGCTTAGCCTGGAAAAGAGGAGACTGAGAGGAGCTAGGAGAGCCATCTTCAACAAGGGCTGTCACATGGAGGAGGGAACATGCTTGTTTTCTCTTGCTCTGGAGGGGAGGACTCAAACCAATAGATTCAAGTTACAAGAAAGGAGATTCTGACTAAACACCAGGAAGAACTTTCTGACAGTAAGAGCTGTTTGGCAGTGGAACAGACTCCCAGGAGAGGTGGTGGACTCTCCTTCCTTGGAGGCTTTTAAGCGAAGGGTGGATGGCCATGTGGCATGGATGCTCCAGCTGAGATTCCTGCATTGCAGGGGTTGGACTAGATGACCCTTGAGGCCCCTTCCAACATTAAGATTCTATGATTCTGCCCCCGCCCTGGTCTTGGGCATCCTGGCCAGAGGCGGGTCGTGAGGCATCTCCTGGCAGCCAGTTGTCCTTTTGTTGAGCCGTGCTGTTGCCTTTCATGCGATCTCTCTTCTGCTGTTGACACTCGGTTGCTCACCATCCACTTGCTCATTTCCTATAAACAGGAAAATGGAGATGAGGGTCATGTGTGTTTTCCAAGTAAACAGCAGCTTCCTATCTCTGGGCGGGTGATGGAAGGGGTAGGAAATGGAGGGAGGGAGGGAGGGAGAGTGTGTAGGGGGAGCAGCAGGTGAATCCTGTGTAAGGCACTTGGAATCACCAAAGTCAGAGGAGTCAGGGCAGAAATGTGGTAACCCAGCAGCCCAGACTGATGCCTGTGTCCAGCCCCTGCTCCAAACACCTTTTGCCTCCTGGGGTGGCAGAGGCCCCACAGCTGGATTGGCTCTTGCCCTCAGGCCTTGTCTCCACATGTCTAGCCGAAATCTGCCCTTCTTGCCTCTTGGCCCCCCAGGAGATGCCCTGTGAAGGGCTTTCGTTTGCATGTGTGGGGCGTGGTGAGTGGTGCTTTGGACTTGGCCCGTTCCCAGATCCCAGGACTTTTGCTCATTCCCTTCTCCTGGGGCTTTTGGCTAATAAAGAAGAGATGTCTGATGCCGTGAGGTCCCTCTGGGCCTTGTCCTGCTGCTGAAGGCCAAAGGAGGGGTGCATGGAGGGGGGATTCTCAGTGGTGGGACCAAAACTGAGGCTGGCAGCTGTGTCCCCTCCACCGCAGCATTTAGAGCAAACTCGCAGATTCCCCTTCCAGCCTTCCTCATAAAAACTGAAGGCACTTCAGGGGACAGGCAAGAAGTCTTTGCCTGCTATTCTCCTCTCTCTCTTCCTTCCCACAATGACAAGGAAACCCAGGCCCCTGATCCTGAAAGGGTCTCCCTGTGGATGCTCACCAGAGCTTGAGCTATTGCCGGAAGCCTTTTGGTTGGAGGGGGAAACTTCAAGGGGGCCTGATCCTGCCCATTCCTTTCCCTCCTGGCACCTCCCAAAGGCACAGGCCACCATGGGGCTCAGCAGGGGCCTGTGCAGGCATCCCCAGCCATGCAATGGAGTTGGACTTGTTTAGTAGCTGGCTGGCAAGAAGGGCTTATGAAGTGGCACCAAGCCCCGAGGGTGAGGTGGCTCAAGGGTCAATCCTGCCTTTGCATCACTGCTTGGAAATGGGTCTTTCGCTTTCAGTGGTGCCTCCCAAAGACAGGGTCCTCAAAGGCAGCTGTCTCCCCTTCCCCTCAGCTTTCGGTCCATGAAACATCCTTCTTTGAATGTTGAATCAGAGGCGTAGATATAGATATACTCCCCACAGGTAAAGAAGGGAATGGGGACCCCCAGGTGGAAAGCTTCTAGTGGAATCAGATGTATGCTTGTGCCTCAATATTGCATGACTTATTTTGAACAGGGGTTTATCTTCCATGGGATGGTAATGGACAGGAGGGAGAGAGCAGCTGTTTACGTGGGTTCTGCATTGTATGAAATGGAAGCCTGCCTGGCTGCTCAAGGCTCCTTTCCTAGAGAGCCAGCCTGTGTGAGATCTGCCTCTGCCTGCCTCAGTCCACGTGCTCAGCAGATATGCAGCGTTCCTGGAAATGTGTTCCCTTGCAGGCATTTCCTGGCCACCCTCTGGCAGTGGAGCTCTGTCCCAAACTGTGCTTCCTGCAATGAAGTCATAGTGACAAAGAAGTGTGGCCTTGACGCAAGTGTGGCAAAGTCAGAGCAGAGCAGTCAGCAGCAGGTGGGGCTCTTGATGAGCTTCCCCCATGAGTGATGGGGAAGAGATAAGCAGCCCAGAACTTGGGGGGCACATTCTCAGGCTACAGTGGTGGCAGCTAGAGGGGCTCTGGGGACCCCTCTCTGCCTGAGGCCCTGGAGACTCATTGTGGGCAAGAGACACATACCTTCATCACTTTTCTCTCTCCTTTCCCTGATGATGATGATGATTTTATTATTTTTACCCTGTCCATTTGGATGGGTTTCCCCAGCCACTCTGGATGGTTTACAGCACATTAAAAACTGTAAAACATTAGACATAAAAAAAATTCCGATACAGGATTGCCTTCAGATGTCTTCTAAAAGTCAGACAGTTGTTTATTTCCTTGACATCTGATGGGAGAGCGTCCTTCTGCCATGAGGACCTGCCTCTTGCTGGTCTTTGCTTTATCTCCTGCAGTTCTCTCTCACTGGCTGCTAGAGTCACAAGGACGGCCAGTCTGGCCTTCCCTGTTCTTTGGTCACAGCCAGACAGAGGGGGTGGCTTGGCTGGCTTGGCTTGGCAAGGAGCGCGTGGTGAGGGAAGCAGGAAGAGCGTGCCCTGCCCAGCCGCTTGGGACAGGCCTTCAGAGTGAGGCCGTTCTCCTCTCAACACGTTTCTTCTGCTCTGACACTGTATGCTTGACCCTGACTCTTCAGCAAGCCAGGTTTTGCTGCAGCCCTGTCCCAGAGACCCCTCCAAGTTTTTGCAGGAGGAGAGAGTCCAGCTTTTCCTGCCCAACTGACTTTGGGCTTAGAGTTCTTTGATATCCAAATTTGCTTCCTGTTGTCTTGAACCTGTGGCCACAGGAGCCCTCTTCTCTGCCATATACTAAACGCATACCCTCCAACATTTCTCCAGTGAAAATAGGGACGTCCTATTCAATAGTAGTAGTAGTAGTAGTAGTAGTAGTAGTAGTAGTAATTGTTGTTGTTATTTTACTGTTTCTACCCCGCCCATCTGACTGGGTTGCCCCAGCCACTGTGGATGGCTTCCATCTTATATATATGCGTAACAAAACATTAACTTTTTTTTTAAACCATTCCCTATACAGGGCTGCCTTCAGATGTCTTCTAAAGGTTGCATAGTTACTTCATTCCACACACTCCAATATTTCTCAGATGAAAAGAGGGACATGCTATCATGCACTTCAACATTTTCCTGATTAAAATAGGGATGTCCTAAGGAAAAGTAAGACCACCTGGGATCAAATCAGAAATCAGGACAGCTTCTGTAAATCCAGGACTGTCCCTGGAAAATAGGGACACTTGGAGGGTCTGTAAGCTAAATGAGATGACATTCTGTCATTCTCGCTTGTGAATCCTGGGCTTCATTAATGCACATTTTTAAAAATAGGATTGGCTCCAAACAGTGCTTTTTTCTTTAAAAAAATGTTTTCGGGTACTTTCATTTTCCTGCTCATATTGAAATGTTGTTGTTGTTGTTGTTGTTGTTGTTGTTGTTGTTCAGTCATTCAGTTGTGTCTGACTGTTCGTGACCCCATGGACCAGAGCATGCCAGGCACCCCTATCCTCCACCGCCTCCCACAGTTTGGCCAAACTCATACCAGTATTTCATATTGAAATACTGCCCCTCAATGAGGCCAAACTTAGATTCACAAAATGTTTAGGGGTATGCATCCCCCTGCGTCCTCCCCCCCCAAAAAAAAGCACTGGCTCCAAGTAATATTAGGAGTGGGGGGGGGGAAGAATCATCTTATTTAGGATGAAAGCTGGGTGTCTGTTCTCTTAACTGAAAACTTCTACATTATTGGGGATTTGGAACCTTCTGCTTTTGCTGACTTCAGGCAAACAGGGCTGTGTTTCAGTTTTTTGTTTCAGATTTTTTGCCTGTTAAATTCATCTGGCTGCCTGGTGCCCTCCCTCAGGCTGGCAGCGCCATTCCTGTGGTTTGGAGCTCATCTCTTCAGCATTAAGATGAGCGACACAAAGGCGACAAGTGGGGGCGAAGGGAGGGTCTTCCTCTGAAGCATCAGTTAAGGAAGGCAGAAAGGTCCTTTTCAGGAATATGCAGCACCACGGCTGTCACACACACTCTGAGGAGCCTGGCACCAGTGCCTGTGCTTCTTCCCACTGCCGGCACACAGTGGCATGGAAGGGCGGGTGCTGGCAGGAGTTCCCTGGCTCTGAGCTGCCCAGGCCAGTCTGCTGACTGGCTGCAATTGGCAGGGGGCCTGTGGACTCCTGGGAGCCTCTGGCCGCTGGGCTTACCTGAGGGAACAGGCCTCTTGGGATCTGCCTCTGTCCCAGCTTAGGGAGAATGTTCAACTCTGGGATGCAATGGCCACATTGCAGGGGGTTGACTAGATGACCCTGGGGGTCCCTTCCAACTCTACAATTCTGTGGTCCTCTCTAAATCTAGCCTGCATGAGTGCAGGATGCTTTGGGGCTGGGCTGGTCTGTAGCGTAGGAGTTAAGCAGCTGCATTCAATTTGCTGGGTCTCTCAATTGGGGCAGCAGGCCAGCTGATCCACAAGCATTAAGGATGTCCCCGTGGGCCTTCAAGGAATGTTCTTGCTTGGAGATCCACCCTAGCCAGGGAAGCTGGGAAGTTCTGGCATCGCTGGGCTCTGACTGTGTGGGGGGGGGGCCCTCCTGGCAGGTTCCCTGCTTCCCACGCAGTGACAATTTAGCCGTAATTCAATTCAATTTAGCCGTAATTCAAGCCAACTTCTCTTCCCTCTCCACCCCATCTCACCACCACCACCAGGGCTGGGTGAGAGGCTCCCCAGACACCCTGCAGGCTGTTTTTTCCAGGCCAGCCAAGCGCCACCTCAATGCCCTCCAGGCCTCCCCTTCCCACTCTCCCCCTCAACTTTCCTCCTCTTCCCAGGTGTGTTGCTTCCTTTGAGCTGAGCAGGCAACTCTGCTTGGCAGAACCGGGCTCACCACCAAGGAAGCAAAAGCCCCCCTTTGCAGGCTTCTGGCACTACTTGGGGAATCACATTCTGGAATTTTTTCTCCCACAGGGGAGCAGCACCTCCCTCTTAACGCAGGGGCATACGAAGGGGGGCGGGGGCCCCCGGGCAGCACCCTGCTAGGGGTGACACTTTGGGAGGTAGCCCCAGCCCCTGGGCTTTTTTTTTTTTTAAAAAAAGGCTCTTTTCGGCACTGCTGGGGTGGAGCCGCAGGGGCGGCCAGCAAGGAGGGGTATCACCCCCCCTCGCTGCCTGATCCTGCAGCCCCGCCCCGGCAGCGCCGAAAATAGTCCCCCCCCTTCCAGCGGCACAGCTCGGTATGGAGGCAAGGGGCGGGCCAGCGAGGAGGGGTGCCACCCCGGGGGGTAGGTGGGGTGTTGCGTCGCGTCACATGCGTCATGACATCATGACGCACGCATGCGCCGCGATGCCCCGCCCCCAGGGGTGCCTCTTGGCTTCCTGCCCCGGGCAGCCAAGGGGCTAGAAGCGCCCCTATCTTAATGCCAAACAACATTCCCCTCTCTGGAGTGGGGTCTTGGGCAAGCAGTAGTCCCCGCTCAGTCCAGGCCTTTGCTTGTTGTTGTTGTTGTTCAGTTGTTCAGTTGTGTCTGACTCTTCGTGACCCCATGGACCAGAGCACGCCAGGCACCCCTATCCTCTATCCTTTGCTTGTAGTCCTGTACAAAATGAGCCTTTTTGTCTAAGGCCAAAACGAAAGGCCATAGTTGGGTGAGGAAGAGCTGCAGGGTGACAGTCCATAAGACCCTCCTGCCTCCCCATTCGGGCCCCACAGGTGACCTTTCGGCAGCTAACTCAGCAGTCACGGTGCTGTGTGGAAGTCTTGGCCTGGCTTCAGCGCACCCTGACATTTTTGTCTTTCAGGGCAACTCAAGAGCAGGCAGGGATGGGACAGCCCCATTTCTGGCCATCTTCTTCCTGGCGATTCCAAGCCACAAGGAAAGCTGCAGCGCTGGTGTCCTTGGCACAGCTGGGAAAGCGGCACAGTTAGGCAGCCCCTCTTTCCCACGCAGTGACCTCCAGCTGGTACTGGGATGGGGAAGCTCCAGGGGTCATTTCCTGTTTCCAGTCGGTTGCAGAAGGAACTAGAGAAATGCGCACCACAAACATTAATGGGAGGGGTATTTAAAAAGCCACAACAGGGTCTGATGCAGTCCAGATGTGGGCCTTGAAAGGGCAAGGCAGAGCTCAACTGCAGAGCTTCCAAGAAAGACTCTTGCAGCCACTGAATTTATTTCAGAACCTGGACCAGCCTCTGCGGAGTCTTAGCCACTTTGGACCTGCTTTGGGGGTCCCTCAGTCTCATCTTCTCTGGCTCCTGTGACGGGCATCTGGTTGGCCACTGTGAGGACAGGCTGGTGGGTCGAATTGGCTGCAGCTGCTCTTCTTAAGGTCTTCTTGCTACTAGATGCCGTCTCCGACTTCTTGTGTTGCATTGGCTGCAGCTTGCGTCATTCTGCCTCCGTCCCCCCTGCAGAGGGTCGGTCTGCAGGAAGCGTCTCTCAGGGTCTTCCTTGGCAGACTGTGATGCCCATGTCGAGGGAGGCAGAGTCAAGTTGCTCCTCACAATCAAGGGCCGGAACAGGAAAATCTTCCCGTCTTCCTAGATCTTTGGTGGGGCCGCTCCTCTCTATGTGCCTTTGGGGCTGCTGTAGCCGCAGGAATCTCGTTCTGTTCGTGAAGGCAATGCGGGGGCCGCATACAGGCAGGCTGAGCCCCTCCAGGGCCTGGACAAGCCCTGGAACGCCTGTGTGGGGTTCCAGCCAAGCTTCAGGGTGGGTCCAGCCACAGCCGGCCAGGAGCGCCTAGAAACCCCCAACCCCCCATCGGGAATCCACCCCCACCTGCCTCCCGCTCTCCATAAGCAACTTTTGGAGCTTTGCAAGGGCTGGGGGCTGGGAATGTAGCCTCCCACCAAGGGCGTCCCCTTCCCTCCTCCTCCATGGGTGGTCCCAGCACAGGAGGGGGGGAAGCAGAGGCTGGATTTGAATCTTCTACACAAAAGCAGGAGGAGCCCTCTGGTCTGATCGGATCCTGGATGTGTTTTCAAGGAATGTCCCCCCCCTCCCGCCCCGATTCTCTGTGGTGGAGTATACGTTGCCCAGCGAGGCAGGGGTGGAAGAAGAGGGCAGGGGGGCGGTCCGCCCCATGTGTCTTCGCTGAGGGGGTGACATTTGCCGCGCCACCCACCTGCGACTCCCAAGCCTACCCCAAGCCATCAGGGGAAGGGGGGAGCTGTGCGTTCCACCCCCCTCGGGAGCGTGCCCACCCTGGGCAATGCGGGCTTATGCTCTGCTGCTGCAGCGAGGGTCCTCCCTTGTGCCACTTGGGGGCTCTGGGCCATGCAGTCACCCCTTGAGCAGCCTCACCTCCCCCCTTCTGACCTAGGTCTTGGGCAATATTTTGAGCATCAATTCCCTGCCATAAGAACCAACTCCTAGGAGCCAAAGGGGATTCAGCTCCCCCAATAAAATATTTGATAGGCATTGCAATTCAAATAGTGTGTGTGCATCATGTCATGTGATCACTTGTGCAGGGCGGGGCTTACCTGCCCCCCCCCCATTTTATTCGAGTTGGCACCCGTGGTCCCTGCTGTCATTTGGCTGGCAGCTCTGTAATGCTTGTGAATGGTCCTGGATTCAATCCCTGGGAGCATCATCTCCCTCCCGCCGCTGCTCAAAAAACACACGGGCAGTGGCATTGCAATGGGGGGGGGGCGCGGTGCATTCCCGGTGGCAAGGTGCCGCCCCGCCACAGCACCGCGAGCAGCCATTGCACCCCTGCAGCCACATGTAGAGGATCCCGCCCCTCCCCAGCTCACTGCAAGCGGCTCCCACTTTGCCGCTTTACAGTGAGCCAGGGAGGGAGGAGGAGGACGGACCGGAGCCATGGCTCCCAAGAGGGCGCAGCTTTGCCAGTGCCCCGGCAAAGCGGTGGGGGGGGGGGTGACAAAAAAATATAATCCGCACCGGGTACCACCTGGGCTTGCTACGTCCCTGCATGGCGGGGGGGGGGGGGGCTTTCTTTTTCCTCCCTGGTTTCACAATTTCTGGACATATCCCCTCTCCAAAAAAGGCCTTCCCAGCTCAGATCCTGGAGTGGGTGGGGCTAACTGTGCAGAGCACCTTTGGGTGTTCCTAAGGGTCTCCTCCTATGCCACCCCACCCCACTTCCAGCATCAGGAGGACGAGGGATGAGGGAGGGGGGCACAAAGGCAAAAGCTTGCTCAGCAAATAACCCAGGAGAATTGCTGCCAAAGGGAGGGGGGCTTAGGGCAGCCACTTAGGGCGGCGGGTGAGCAGGTGCAAGTAACCCGTTCACAGCTGAGACCTGCTGACACCTCTCCTAACTGCAACAGAAGACCCTTTTTTCCTGTTTGACAGACCAAGGTAGTAAGTTTCCAGGAACTTAAAAACCCCTCCAATGTTTAACAGTGAGATAAAATGGAGTGTCTCTCTCTGTGTCTCTTTCTCACACATACACAAACACACATAGTGTTAATAGTGGAGGAGTCTTTCCTTTCATTTTTTAAAAATTTAATTTGTTCTAATAGAGTAACTGAAATCGTCTCTAAGCAGTGTGCAAGTTGTTGTTGTTGTTGTTGTTGTTTAGTCATTTAGTCATGTCCGACTCTTCGTGACCCCATGGACCAGAGCACGCCAGGCACTCCTGTCTTCCGCTGCTTCCCACAGTTTGGGCAGTGTGCAAGTAATTCAATGCAAAAAAAGAAAACCCAGTTAAAACGATGAAGTCAGAATTCAGTTTAAATTCCCGCTGGAATGGAGGGGGGGGTGAGGTCTACTGCAGGTGCCAGACGATCAACAGGGAGAGTGGGCCTGCCTGACCTCAACTAGCGCATCTGAGCCATTGGGGGTGGGGGGCCTGGGGGTGACAGTGGCCCCTAATGACCAGCTCATTGGCAGCAATGGCTGCTGCTGCCAGCTCGCTCTCCTTGTTCCCATAAACGAGAGGTGCTGCAGCCATCAGGGTGGCAAAAGGGCGCGTGAAGGAGACCCAAGAAACACGCTTTCCCCTGATGGCAGAACCTGTCCAGCTCAGGGCCGGTCGGGAAGGAGGCACGGGCAGGTGTTTGCAGTGCTGCCGCCGAAGGCTTGGCTGACCAAAAGACAAGCCACTGAGAAGCAGCAGCACTCAGGGCGTCTGGAGAAAGTCTGCTCAGCCTCCTTCAATGTGTTTGCATGGTTGAGGGGGACAACACAGAGACTCCTGGGCTCCTGGCGCAGCTTGCATTCCGGTTTGGAAAACAGGCTTTTGCAGGAAACGAGCAATCGGCTCAGAGATGAGCAGCTGCCGCATCAGGAGCCTGTGCTGCTGTGGAGGATGGATTTGCCATAGGGAGAGAGTGGCCCCATAACAGAGGCAGAGAGTCTGCCCAGCACAAGGCCAGGAAGGGGCTTCCCGCGTCCTGGGATGGGCTCAGCGAGTGGGATCTCTGTGGGAGAAATGTTTGGCAGGAGGTGAGATGCGAAGGAGCCATGAAGTTCCCCTCCAAGCCTGCTGCACTTTTCCTGTGTGTGGGTGGCTGCAGCTGGCCTGAAAGGTGTCCCTGAAGAAATGGGGTTTGGAGGGGCCATTCTGCTGCAGAATAAATGCCCTGCCCAGCAACCCCATCCTCGGAGAACATGGAGAGATGGAACTGCTTGGCTCCAGGGCTCATCTTGCCACCTGGGCATCTAGAGGTGGCCCCGGCTGGAGGTGAGACAGGAAATCCTTCTCTCTGTTCGCTTCCCGTTTTCACTGGGGGCTTCCTGTGTTTATCTCCGAGCTGGACAGCTAGCATTGGCATTGAGGGGTGGGGGCTTTAGAGGGCATCAAGGGAAATGTGGGAAGTTCTTCTTTTAGAACAGAACAGATGAGGGCAGCAATCCAGGGAATAATGTATGTTGCTTGGAAGAGTCAGGGGGCAACTTTTGCAGAGACCCAACATCACCAACCTCTTCACCTCTCTGCCGAGGGTCATCTAGTCTCCCCCTGCAATGAAGGATTCTCAGCCAAATCATGCACAACCGATGGCCATCCAACCTCTGAGTCTGAAGTTGCACTCATTTGTTTTAATTAAACAATTGGATTCGATGTGAAGCTGCTGGCTGGGCTGGACTTGGGAGGTGTGCAGAAATGTTCCTGGAGCTGAGTAGCTCACTGCAGGTGCAAAAGGAGTTTATCCTCCACCTGCCAGCATCCGGCATCAGCACAAGTAGCCTGATGGCCACAGGGAGGGAGCAGAGGAGGAGGATCTGTTGTCTCTCTGGATGTGGGGCAGGAATACCGGTATCTTCAGTACCCAAAATGTTTCTTTGTTTGGCCCTTCCTCAGTTTTGTGTTGCCTTGGCAACAGAGCATTCAGCACACTTGCAAGGCTGTATTTAGCCTTGATCAATCTCTCGTGCCAGATACAAGATAATTGTGACAGATGACTTTCCCCCTTTGGAACACGGTCCGCAGAGCCAAACGTGGGCCGTGGGGCACCAGCCCTGCCTCTCCTGGGCTGCCCCTCACTTCAGAGGCCAGGGCTGGAAGCTGAATTGTCAGGCAGCTTCCCTTGGATGGTGTTTGGGGGGAGGAGAAGGGTCTCTGGAGGCCCCTCCTGTCTCATCGCGACTGACCTGCCCTCCGCCCTCCTCCTCCTCAGGATGATTCAGTACTCCATTCTCTTGCTGTGGATGCGACTGGATTGGGGCCTCTTGCTCAGTCCCAGCGACCCCAACGTGTGCAGCTACTGGGAAAGGTGAGGAACTAGGGAGATTTGGAGTGTTTGTCTGGAAGGCATCAGGAAGTGGGTGGGAATGAGGATCACATGGCAGAGGGATCATGCGACTTATAATCACAGCCCAAATGCTGTTGTTGTTATTAAAATTTCTATACCGCCCTTCACCCAAGGCTCACAGGGCAGTTTACGATATATGATATACCAGTATATACGAGATGTGTGTATACAGATACACACACATACAACCTCCCAGAGGAGGCTGGGGAAGTGGGCCACATACAGAAGAACCTCTCTAGGAAGTTTAGGAACGCCCTGTGTACTAGCCCTGCGCTTGTCTATGAAAACATGCATTTCTGATTTGGCTGCAAACCCCATGGAAGGGACCCAAATGGTCCTCTAGTCCAACCGCACACAATGCACCAACCTCAGTTAAATAATCCTTGCCCATGAGACAAAAGTCTCAGGGCTTTTCTTTCAGCCCAGCCACCCCAAGGCCGCCACCCCTCTTCTTCTGGGGCTTCCACTGCATTTCAATGCCATTTGAGTAAAGATCTGAAATAAATCAGAGGTAAAAGGGTGCCTCCCTTTTCTTCTCAGGAGTAGAAATCTAAACAGAGCAAGTGTTTTGCAGGTGTTTATTTAAATGTGGTTGGGGAGCTTGTTTTTGCCTGTGAACTGTGGATCTGCTTCCGCTGAGTTCTCAGTGGCCCCTGGAGGATTCCCTTTCTCCTCCTTCTCCTCTCGCAG
This sequence comes from Lacerta agilis, assembly GCF_009819535.1. NCBI lineage: Eukaryota > Metazoa > Chordata > Lepidosauria > Squamata > Lacertidae > Lacerta > Lacerta agilis. The sequence goes on along the minus strand of NC_046328.1, from coordinate 39,985,121 downwards.
CTTCACAACCCCCTCCAAGGAGTCCTACGTGCAGCCCTACTCCCAGGCCTTCGAGGAGCCTTGCGACGGCTCGTGGCCCTTCGCCAAGACCTGCACTCGCCACAAGTAAGAGCCCAGCTCCTCCTTGTATTTTGCATTTCTCCAGCAGGGGAAGCAGAGTGGGCAACTGCAGGTGCTGGGTGCTGGCCTCAGGTCTCCTGGGTGAGCCAGGGGCCTATCCGCCTGGGAGGTGGGAGGGCGGGGATGCCGCGGGTGGGGAGGGGGCTGTCTTGCGGTGATAAGGCCTTGTGCCAGCTTAATGCATGGAGAGGTGGCCAGGCCAGGCTCCGATCTGAGGTTCCATGGCTTAAGCTTGATCCTTGCAGCAGGGAGTTCCAGAGGTCTACTCTGGTCAAGCGGGCAGGCCCAGCTGCAAGTGAGAGCAGGGAGATCTTCGCATTGAGGGCTTCCCCCTTCTGCAGCAGGGCTGTTGCCTCTCCCAGTCGCCCTTTGGCAATATCTCCCCCCCCGGGGGGGGGGACATCAGGAGGAAGGGAAGGAGAAGGAGGCGGGCAGCAACTTCCTTGGACCCTGGCTGCAGCAGCCCACCCTGCAAAGTAGGCCAGGCCCTGACCCCTTGGCCTCCTGCAGGGTTCTCTACAAGGCAGCCTATCGGCAAGGCGTGAAGATCGACTACAGGAGGCGCCATCACTGTTGCAATGGCTACTACGAGAGCGAGGAGCGCTGCGTCCGTGAGTCTGTCCGTCCATCCATCCCCCCCCACCCCCACCCCGGCCCAGCAGCCAACCCTTTTGCATAGGGAGGAAGGAAGGGGAGCAGCAGCAGAAGTTGCCGTGGGGGTGTGGGGGTCCCCAAATCAAACTCTGCCTTTGTGCCAACCTTCCACCTGTCCTGGCATAAACCAAAGAGGGGAGGGGGCCAAGCAGCAGGTGGGGGGGGTCGGCCATGGAGTCTTTGAGGCTGGTCCCCTGCAAGGGGTGGTTGGGAGGGGAGGGGAGGGGGCTCTGCTTGCTTTGGCAAGCCACAAAGGGGTGGGGTCTTTGTTTGTGGGCCTCCCTCCCTCCCTCCTGCTGCAGACCTCCTGACCATCCGGGTGGGGCCCTCCCCCCCCCCCCCGCTGCCTGAAGCCCCCTCCTTCCTCCACAAATGACTGGTCTCCCCCTGCCCTGCTTGACCAGCTCCCTCCTAGCCTCCCTGAGGTCCAAGAGGAGCTGCTTTTCCAGCAGCTGCCTGCAGACCTCAGAGCAGGCAGGATGTGTCCCTGACCCTGCACCTCCTCTCCCCACCCCACCCTGCAGCTAGCTGCGCCCAGGAGTGCGTCCACGGGAGGTGTGTGGCTCCGAACCAATGCCAGTGTGCCGATGGCTGGAAAGGCCCCGACTGCTCCAACGGTGAGTCTCCACGAGGCCTTTCCTTTGCTGCTGCAGAGCGAGGGCTGCCTGCTCATCCCCACCTGCTGCCCCTCTCAGAGGCTCCGGTGGTCACAGCAAGGCTTGGACTGCGATGGAGGAACCAGGCACCTCCCCACCCCATGCACATAAAGGGATGGGGGGCAGTGATGCCTCTCGGGTGGAGGTTGTGGGGCTCGCAGCTGTGAGCCTGGCAGGAGTGGCCAAGTGGGTCCTGTTTCCGCTGCACCATCCTGAGGCAACAGAGGGGCCTCTTCCTCCAAAGGTCGCGGAGGCAGCCGGTTCCCAGGCATCCCTCTGGGCCTGGAGTTGAAAGCAGGTCACTGGCTGGGAAACAAGCACTTCAGAGGGAACCAGGGGCGGGCGGAGAGCAGGGGCTGCCTGCAAAGGGGGCTGCAGGGGGGAGGATCCTGCCTAGGCTAGCAGCAGAGCCAGTCAGACGGGGACTGGCCTCAGTCCGGCTGCCACTGCTGTTGCTCCTCTGGGGCAAAGCCACAGCCCTAGAGTCTCTTCGCCCCACCCCCCCTTTGGGCTTCCTGGGAAAAAGAGAAGGGGCTTTTCATTTATTTATTTTTAACAGTTTATTATTACAATATCTTCCATACATTATGATATATCATACATAATACACAATTCATAGCATTTGCCCTTTCATCCCACCACCAAACCCACCCTTCTTACTTCCCTCCACTTCCAATCCAGTTTCCTTTAATTCTCTATTTTTGTAGAATATTTGTAAACATATGTGCATTCAGTTACTTCTTACAACTTATTATTTGCTCTTGACATGATGTAAAGAAGGGGCTTTTCATGGCTGGGGGGGGGGCGTGTTGGGAGCCTCAACTTCCCCTCCTCAGTGAGGGGAGCCGGCAGCCACCAAGGCAGTTGCGAACAAGATGAGGGGTCTGTCTGTCAGGCAGCAGCCTTGGGGTGTGACACACACTGCTTTCACCCTCCACCAGAAACCCTCACCCTGCTGTCCTCTGGGTGTTTGAGGGGGGGGGCCTGCCAAGCTCCTCATGTGCCTGCAGGAAGTCCCAAGTCCAGGCCCCGCTGGCAGCATTTCCAGGGATCTGGATCAGGCCAATGAGCACCCACCTAGTCCAGCATCCCCCCGGGGCCACCGGCTAGATGCCCCAATAGGAAGCCCCCCCCCCACAGCAGGACATGAAAGCAGCAGCTGAAGCTGGCTAGCTGCTCCCTCAGGGTCACCTCTGGCCTCCTCCCAGCAGAAATTATTATTTCTGAAGGCAGCCCTGTACAATGAAGTTTTCGGTGTCTGAGGTTTTATTATATGTTTTTAGTATTTTGTTGAGGGGCAACGCAGTCAGATGGGTGGCATGTAATTTTTATTTTTATTTTAAATATTATTAGGGCCTTGTGTGGGAAGACCCTCCCAACACTCACCCAGCTGGTGGGGTACCCCCATTTTGTGTGGCCACCCAGAGTTCTTGGCCATCCTTTGGTTGGTGCAGTCTGCCCTGAACCCCCCTTGCCTTTCCTCAGCTGCTCTCCCTTCTTCTTCTTCTTCCTCTTCCTCCTCCCCCTCCAGGGTGCAACCGCCTGTCCTGGGGGCCAGACTGCCAGCAACCCTGTGGGTGCCTGAACGGAGGCAGCTGCCACCCCCTGACTGGGGCCTGCCTTTGCCCACCAGGCTACAAGGGCCCCTCCTGCGAGGAGCCCTGCCACCCAGGTACCTACGGCCAGGGCTGCCAGCTGCGCTGCCACTGCGAAAATGGCGCCGAGTGCGACACGGAGACAGGGGCCTGCCTGTGCGCCCCAGGATTCAGTGGCCCACAGTGAGTAGCACCTCGGGGATGCAGGGTGGGCAGACAAAAGAGCTGGGGGGGGGCTGTAGACCTCTGGTGAACTGGGCTGAGGGCCATTGTGGTCTGGAGCTGGGTTCGAATCTCAGCTCAGGGCAAAACTTTGAATGAGTTTCTGAGAGTTGCTGTAAAGGTGTCTCTGGTGGCTCCTCCAAGATGTGCCTCTCTCTGCTGCCTCATCTCCCCGGGGGGGGGGGGGAGCAGAGGAGGACATTTCCTGGGCAAGGCCTATTCTCCCCCCCCCCTTCAGTGGCCACTTCCAGAAAGGCCTCTCCCCCCTCCCGAGACCCCCTGTGGAGGCCCAGCCAATGCCCACCCACCTCCCAGGCGCCCTGTGAGGGTCTGGGGTGCTGATTCTGGCTGCAAAAGACCAGCTTAACATGAGGAGCTGTGCAGGCAGGAGAGTGTTGGCTGCTGTTGCCCTGAAACCAGCATTTCCTGGGATGGCCCCTGGGCAGGACATGGGATGGAAGCAGCCATGGGCAACGGGGTGTGCCTGTCTGGTCTGACAGCGACCACCAGCTTGCATTCAATGAGAACCATGTCTTCCCACTTGGCTGCCTTGGGTGCTTCTCTCTGGGGCAGCTGCAAAGGGTGTGCCATGTAGTATGTTTTGGCCCAGCTCACTTGCTTTCCCGTAGCACATGTGGCTTGGCTCACTTTCCTGAGCAATCTATAGATTTCATAGGCTCCTGAGCATAAGATGAGCCTGCAGTTGGATCAGGCCACAGAGGGCCCATCTAGCCCAGCCTCCTGTCCTCACCGTGGCCAACCAGGTGCCTGATATGGGCGCCCCCAAGCAGGATCTGACAGCAGCGCCCCTCCTGGTGGCTGCTCCTCTGAGGCTGGAGCTTGGTGTTTCCAGGGTGGCTGAGGGGAAAGGTCCTTGCCAGCTGAGCCTCACCCTTCCTCATCTCTTGCAGCTGCGAGCAGCCCTGCCAAAACGACACCAGCGGCTTCCAGTGCCCAGCCCTGTGCCCTTGCCAGAACGGGGGCATCTGCCACCCCCCTGAGACCAGCAAGTGCGCCTGCCCTCCAGGGTGGATGGTACGTTTATGTGTGTGTGAGAGAGAGGAGGTGCCTGGGGCAGTTGTGGTTCCAGGCCCCTGTGTCTTGGGGGGGGGGGGTTCAGTAAGAGCTCCGTCTCTCTCTTCTCCCCAAAGATGTGGGGCAAGCGCAACCCCCAACCAGAGCATTATGGGATTATAGGATGGGGATGGGGGGAGTGGGCCTGCGCTGTCCGTCCAGCCACTGACCTGAGTGCCCACCTGCTCATTTGCCACCACAGGTGAGGAGAACACAGGGCTCTGCCTTTTCAGCTGAGCCCAACCCTGAGCGATGTGGGTTTCGCAGGGGGGTTGGGGCAGCATCCATTGCAACTTACTTTTGCTGCCTGTGGGAGGTGGGATTTCCTCCTGCCCCCTTGCTGCAGGGCAGGTGAGGGCCCTGGGCTTTCTGGCCTCACTTCCCCCCAGTTTGTATATTCCTTCTTTGCTTAGGGTGTGGCGAGAAATGCTCTGCAGCTCCAAAGCGACCACCTCCTTCCTCATCTCCAGCTATCACCCTCTTTCATTGCAGGCCACCTGCCTTCTCCCCCCCCCCCCGCAAGAGGGTCCTCAGGGACCCTTGAACTGTCCCTGCAGGGAGGCTTTTGGGGGTCAGGAGGAGAGCCCCCCTCTTTCTCTGTGCGCCCCATTGAGAGAGTCATTCCTGCTTCGACAGAGTCAAGCCCAGGCATGATTTCATTTATTTTATTATTACTTTTGCATCCCGCCTTTCCTCCAAGGGGCTCTCTCTCTCTCCCCATTTACCCCCCCCCCAACAACCCTGTGAGGTAGGTTAGGCTGAGAGGTGGTGACCGACCCAAGGTCATGCCCAGTGAGCTTCATGGCTGGGGTGGGGGAACTGAACTCTGGCTTCCCCCCAATCCCAGTCCAGTGCGCTAACCACTACACCACACTGTGCCATTAGGTGCCCCAGGGCTCCATCCAGGCAGGGAGTTGGTCTTGTGGATGAGCAGGATTGATCCTTGGGGGGCAGGGTTTGTGCTTGGCGCCACTGTGATCGGGGCTCTCTCTCTGCCCCCCCCCTCTCCATGCAGGGTACCATCTGCTCCTTCCGCTGCCCCGAAGGGCGCTTTGGCTCCAGCTGCCAAGGGGAGTGCAGGTGCCACAACGGAGGCCTCTGCAACCAGGAATCTGGGCAGTGCCAGTGTGCGCCAGGCTACACTGGGGAAAGGTGAGTAGACTCCATCATTTTGAGTACCAGGAAAAGGGCAGCAAAGGAAATAAAGGCATCTTTAGAAAACCCACTTACTGTTGACATTTCACAGCAGTTGATGGTAGAACAAGCAAAATCTCTTCAAGAGATGAGTGAAATTAGAAATGATATTAAAAATGATACGGACAGTTTGGATTTTAAAAATGACCAAAAAAATTGGCAAGACTAGAAGGAACAGTTAATAAAATAGAAGAAAGGATTATTCTGTTGTCTGGAGAAATGAGGTAACTAAATGATAGTGAAAACTTTGTTTTTGTTGTTGTTTTTTTAAAAGAATTTATTGGTATTTCCACATTAAACACAAAATACAAACCTACAAACTACAAAAAATACAAATACAAATATAAAAACACTACAATTACAACTAATAAAAACAAAGAAAAACTTATACATACCTAACAATACACGAACACTGGAACACACGATAGTGAAAACTTTGGAAAGTAAAAGTGAAGTAATACACAGAGAGAGGGAAATATATTTGGATAATTTGGCATTAATGGAGCTGAGAGAAAAGAGTTAAGGATACTGACAAGCTTGAACGTGTCCAGAAGAGGGCAACCAAAATGGTCAAAGCCCTGGAAACGATGCCTTAGGAGGAATGGCTTAGGGAGCTGGGTATGTTTAGCCTGGAGAAGAGAAGGTTATGATAGCCATGTTCAAAGATATAAAAGGATGTCATCTAGAGGAGGGAGAAAGGTTGTTTTCTGCTGTTCCAGAGAAGCGGACGCGGAGCAATGGATTCAAACTACAAGAAAGAAGATTCCACCTAAACATTAGGAAGAACTTCCTGACAGTGAGAGCTGTTGGCAGTGGAATTTGCTGCCAAGGAGTGTGGTGGAGTCTCCTTCTTTGGAGGTCTTTAAGTGGAGGCTTGACAGCCATCTGTCAGGAATGCTTTGATGGTGTTTCCTGCTTGGCAGGGGGTTGGACTGGATGGCCCTTGGGGTCTCTTCCAACTCTATGATTCTACCTAAAATTTAGGAGGGTGAAGACATTGGGGACAAAGTTATTAATTGCTTTGCATCCTTTTTTGGGGTGGGAGTGGATGATCCTGAGGCAGAAATAAACAAAACCTACAGAATTAATACAAATTCGAATGGGAAATGGAGAAATTCAAATGGGAAATGGAAGAAATGCTAACGGATGAGAATGAAGGAATGGAATTGGGAGCTGTAGGTTAACATTGAAATGAAGCCAAAACTTTTCCTTCTAGGAGTAATGGATATATAATTAGAAGGACCATGGAACATTATTTCAATATATGACCACAGCAGCGAGACTTTTATTTGCACAAAGATAGAAAGATTCATCATTACCGAGGAATGGTTGCTAAAATTATTGGACTTGGCTGAGATGTCAAATCTGATGTGTTTAATTAGAGAAAAATAATTGTTGGTATTTACTAAAGACTGGAAATCCCTTTTGGACTTTTTGCATGAAAAAGAAAATGAACTTATGATATCTGGATCTGAGAATTGAATAGTTGGGTGGATGTTCTTAATAACTTTCTATATATAGCAGAAAAACAAAGAATCAGAAGTTTTCCTTTTATTCTTTCCCCCTTTTCTTTCTTCTCTCCCCCCCCCCTTTTCTGTTCCTCTTTTTGGCTTGTGTTTATATTTTATTTCATCTTTGGGATTCTAAAAAGATATTGGATATTAGCTTTTGTATATCTTTTTTCGACTTTAATAAAACCTATGGGAAATAAAAAAAAATTATGATGGGAAGACAAGGGATACCTAAGTAGCAGACTGTACAAGGGTCTCTGTCAGGGGGTGGGCCAAGGCGAGTGGGGAACTGGTGCCCCTGGATGCCCAGCAGCCCCTCCCCTGGACAGGCTGGCCCCACGTGGCCCCTTCTTCTGCCTCCCCAGCCCCTCCTCCCGGGGCCTTTGGTGGGTCTTCACCCTGCTGTGCGGCTTAGCAGCTGCAGCCCCAGTTGGTGAGTATTTGTGGAGGAAGCCAGTTGGGCCCCCCCTTGGCGAGTGGATCTTTCCCCCTGGGTGAGTAAAGGATGCAGCCTGGAGGGGAAGGAAACTCTGCTCTCTGCCAGCTTTTTAATGCAGACAATGGAGGAGAAAAATTAAGCCCCTGATGGGTTTCCCATCTAAGTCAGAGGAAGGGGGAGGCCAGGGGATGCAGGGGGCTTCAGGCACACCTGGGGGGCATTTATAGCACCCCCATGGAGCCTGCCTTAGCCCCATTCATGGCAAAAGAGGCTGAGCTGAGGGGCTCCTTTCTCCTGGGCACCTTCCCTGCACCAGCAAACATTCCCATTTCAGGAAATTAAATTGTTATCCTTAACACCCCATGTCTCTTTCTCCCCATACTCTCAGGTGCCGCGAGAAGTGCCCCATCGGCCGCTACGGGCAGGACTGCAGGCAGGAGTGCGACTGCGCCAACGGCGGGCTCTGCTTCCACATCAACGGAGCCTGCCTCTGCGAAGCCGGTTTCGTGGGCAGCCGCTGCGAGGAGCAAAAGTGCCTGCCAGGTCTCCACGGCCTCTCCTGCAACCTGCCCTGCTTCTGCCACCCACGCCACACACAGAGGTAGGCAGGCAGGTGCCCCCCTCTCTCCTTTTGGTCACCTGCAAACCGGAAGCCTAGAATGAGACTTCTAGGGGGGAAGGAAGCTACGGAAACTCCCCTCGCCCCCCCCTGCCCTCTTTATTTTTACAGAGGCTGCCTGATCTCTCTTTGCCCAGCCCTCCTTCCAGGGGTGTAGCGAGCGGCTTTCCAGGGCGGCAAAGCGGGGGCACCCCCCTAGCGCGCGCACGGCGTGACATCACGGCGCGCGCGCACAGCATCCCAGGTGGACTTACCGTGCCACCGCCGCCACACGGTCGGAAGGGGTGCCGGCCGCTTGCGCCCGCCATCTTGGGTGGACTGCGCATGTCCATCCAAGATGGCAGGCGCGAGTGGCTGGCACCCCTTCCGTGCAGCGGCACGGCAAGTTTTAAGGCTGCAGTGCGCAAACACACGCGCTGCAGCCTCAAAAGTTGCCATGCGCCAGCAGCGCCAATCGCAGGGGCGGGGCGCCGCCCCAAGTGTCACCCCCCCGGGGCGGTACCCAGGGTGGACTGCCCCCCGCCCCCTTGCTCCGCCCTTGCCTCCTCCAACAGCAAGGTCCCACCTGAGTCCTACTGCTCTGCCCCCTGCCACTGGGGTCCCTGCGGGAGATGGGCTTCTCCACTGATCTGTCCCCATTTGGCAGATGGGGAAGATTTGCCTTTTGCCCCCCTTGCCCCCCACAAAGCCCTTCTTCTCTGGGCCTCCCCCCCCCCCCGGCCTCCAGGCTCAGAGAAGATAGCAGCTGTCGAGGGAAGATGTCCGGGAGCAGCCACCATCTCCTTGTTTGCCCCCCAGCTGCCACCCACTCTCTGGAGAATGCACCTGCAAGCCGGGATGGGCAGGACTCTTCTGCAACGAGACCTGCCCCCCTGGGAACCATGGCTTTGGCTGCCAGGAGCCCTGTTTGTGCCTGAACGGAGGGACCTGCGACGGCGAGACGGGGCTCTGCGCTTGCCCGCCAGGCTACATGGTGAGTCCCCCTTGGAGGTCCCTGGGTTTCCGTCCTAGGCTACATCTAGCAAGGGCAGGAAAGGGTTGTGCCCCACTGGCAAGCAGAGCCTGCTGCGGCTTTCTTGGATCGTGTATTTGAAGGGGAGGGCAGGGGCGGAGGAAGCCTCCTCGGTACCTGGGGTGGCAACCGGAGGCACCCCTGGGGGCGGGGCATTGTGACGTCGTGTTGTGACGTCGCGACGCAACGTCACTGCGGCTCCACCCTGGCAGCGGGAGAAAAAGCCCTTTTAAAAAAAGCAAAGCAAAAGCAAGCAGCTTGCTTGCCTTGGCTTTTCTTTTTTTAAAAGGGCATTTTTTGCCGCCCGCAGGGGCAAGGGGCGGGGCAGGCCAGTGAGGATGGGGTGTCACCCTTGTGACAAGCGTGACACCCCTCCTCCTCGCTGGCCGCCCCGGCAGCTCTGTTCCGGCAGCGGGGAGAAAAGCCCTTTAATAATAATAAAAAAAAGGAAAGCAGGCGCCGGCGTCTGGCTAAGCAAGCAAGGAAGCCAGCCACTGCCCGCCGAGCCATGCTTTCGGTTCCTCCAATCGCGGGGGGCGGTGCCCCCCACCCCGAGTGTCACCCCCCACCCCAGGATGCTGCCCGGGGCGGCCCGCCCCCCTCACTACGCCCCTGGGAGAGGGTGTGACAAATTGGAACTGCAAGTAAAATCGCTCTCCTAACCCATGGCCTGATGGCCGCTCTGAAGGCCCCGTGGGCTTGCATTGCCAGGTGGGACAGGCAGGTAACAATTGGGGGGGGGGGGTGTCTCAAAATATTTAAAGGTCCATTTGCAGGAGAGAGAAACTTGGGCATCCTGCTAGGGGGTCTCACCCCTGGTTCTGTGCTGGAATATTTTCCTCCCCTTGCCGCCAGTGTTAAAGGAAAACTCCTGGCTCACTTGGATTTACCAGACAAAGACACCACCAGCTAAGAGAATTGGAGCAAAACAGCAGCCTGTAGGCCTGATTTTTATTCAAGGAACTGTTGCAACAGGACTTCCAACTACCACATGGAAGAAGCAGAAAGAAGCCCCAAACAAAGGATGGCTCCCTGTTTTATAAGTTTCCCCTTTTACCCACAACACCCTGAGTGAAACATCACACATACATCACATACACAGCTATGTCATAATCTGGGTGGGGTCTTCTGGCATAAACCTGAGCATCAGGTTTGCCCCCATCCCTCCCTTGACCTCCACCTCACACCCATTAAGTAAAACAAAAGGTGAGTATGTCAAGTTAAGCACACCCCTTTATCTTGACCAAGATCCTAATAAACTGAAGTTGGGTTTCTGTTGTTTCTGGAATGGCTACCTTTGTCTGGCACTCAGAGGCCAGGATGCCAGTGATTATCACCCGGGCAAAGAGGCTGCTGAGTACCATGGTCTCAGGCTTGAGGGATTATGGCTGCCGACATCCCAGACTCCCCTCTTGGTAGCCATTTCCTTCATGAACAGAACCAAGTTGGAATGGTGCAGATCCAATACTGACTTTCTGAAGTTTTCCAATATATACTGGTAGGTACATTTATCAGTGAACTGTTGTCTTTTGTGATGTGCAGCAGAGGCCCTTTGAATAGAGACAGGAAGAAACTGTGTGATGAAGTGTTTTGTGGGAACATTTGCAGGAGTGATTGTGTTGAGTTTGGTAGTCGGGGGGGGGGGGTGGTATGATGTCTGCTGGAGGGGCAACCCCCCAACCTTTCCATAAATTCAGGTAACACCAGAAAGGAAAGAGGTGCATTGGGGGGATTGTCCCCCGCAGCTGTGCATGGCCCCCTCTTTCCCCTCACGCCCATCTTGTGCCCTCAGGGTGCCCACTGCTCCAGCCACTGCCCTCCTGAAACCTTTGGGGTTAACTGCTCCCTGCCTTGCACCTGCCACAACGCCCTCGCCTGCTCTCCCATTGACGGGACCTGTGTCTGCAAGGAAGGTAGGAAAGGTTGTGGGGAGACATGGGGAGCGGGGAGGCAGCAGGCTATGGGAACCCGCCCTTAGGGATCCCTTGAGGTCATCCAGAGTTATTTCCCTTGGCCAGGCTTGGCATGTTCTGCTGGTGCAAAGCATAAGGAGGGGGCAGAAAATCCAAGCTCAACTTTGGCCTCCAAGGTGCATTTCTGAGTGTACCTCTTTTCTCCCTCTCTCCCCCTCCCTGTCTTGGGCACCTTGTTTTCTGCCAATTTTGCCTCCCCAGGTTGGCAAGGCGCAGACTGCTCCTTCCCCTGCCCCGCAGGCACCTGGGGCGCTGCTTGCAACGAGACCTGCCGCTGCGCCAACGGAGCTTCTTGCAGCCCGGTCAGTGGGGCGTGCGCATGCGCGGCAGGCTGGCATGGCCGCCAGTGTGAGGAGCCCTGCCCGGTAGGTGGCTCTTGGGGAAGGGGGGGGGGTAAGGAGCAGGGTTAAGCTGCCACCAATATATACACAGATTCCTTTGAGGGGCTGCTGTGGCTGTCCCAGGAGAGGCACTGAGTGGGGGGCTCCACTTCCTTTTCCAGGTACCCCCACCCCACCATGTGGGCAGTTTCCCCTCCCCTCAACTTGGGGTATTGGAGCTGGGCATTGCCCTGCTTCCGGCAAATGGATTGTAGCGGGGTGGGCAATGGCCCCTGGCTGCCAGCTCCTTGTGTGCCCAGTCGGGGTGATCCAGGATCCGCCTCTGACCTGTCTCAGTGCAGAGCTGGGAGTGGCCCCCTATGGAGTGGCCTCCTGCCTTGGCATCTGGGCGGCTGGAAGAGGGCTATACCTCCTGTGCATGAGACGGCTTGCCTGGCGGGTGGGGGAGCAGGGACCTGCCAGAGTTGTGTAGGGGATGGTGGCGGGAAGTCCCTCCTTTCCAAATCCAGGGGTGGCCAGCTAAGAGGGATACAACCACTGGTGCCTTCCTGTCCACTGCATGGCTGAGCAAGCCCCCCTCTCTCTCCCTCCTTCCCCCAGGAAGGCTTCTACGGCCTCAGCTGCAGCAGCAGGTGCTCCTGCCAGAACGCAGAACGCTGTGATCCTGTTCTGGGGCAGTGCCACTGCCTACCTGGGTGGACAGGTGAGCAGGGGCGGGGCTCTGTAAATCTCCCACCTGCCGTGGGTCCTGGGCTGGAGAGGGTTAGGGGTTGTCAGGCAAGGCTGGGGTTCCAGCCTCCTGTGAGTTGCCTAAGGGCAAGGCAGGCCTGCTGGAGCAACCCTTCCTTTCAGGGTGATCTGAAAGTGGGGGATATTGACATCAGTCCCTTGTCATGGTCAGATCGCTTCCTGTTGAGATTGAGGCTTTCAGCACCTTTTCACCTTTGCAGAGGTGCGCAGGGTGCAGACCCCTATGGGGACCTTCCACCCTCGGAGGCTGATGGAACCAGTGGGTTTCCAGACAGCTCAGGGGGATTTTCCATGACTGGGGCTCCTGTTGAAGCCCTGGCTGGAATGTGGAATATCCTGATAGGCAGCTCAAATGCTAGTGGAGGGAAAGTCTGGTGAAATGCAACTGAACACTGGTGAGGGAGCCTCCCGAGCGAGCGGCAAGGAGAGCAGCAAAGGCCTCCTCACTCGGCTGACGCGCAGGGATTTCTTACAATCTGGCCTGACGAAGGTGGCAGAGTCTGCGGGATCTCACTGTGACTTGTTTGCGAAGCCTTTTCAGTGTAAAATCTCTTGGCTCCACCAGAATCTTGACTCTGCTGTTAAAGCAGATGAATCTCATGGGGTGTCCAGAGCACAGTCTAGCCCTGTTGTGATGGATGAGTTTCAGTTAGTAAGACTTGAAAATGTGGAGAAGGTACTTGGACTGGTCAGAGTGACCACTTGCCCTCTGGACCCTTGCCCCTCTTGGCTCATAAAAAAGGTGGTTTGGAAACTTCAGCTGGGGCAGAAGTTGGTGGTCAGGCTAAACTACCCTGTGCTCCTCAGCTGAGGGGCAGTATAGAAATTCAGTAAAATCATAAATATATACATTTCCCCCCAAGCTTTGCTTGCTAAACCATGACTTGCATTTCCTTCAGTGCCTCAAAAAAGCAATTGTCCTAAGGCCATGTGATGATGATGATGATGATGATGATGATTGTAATTAATAATACTAATAATACTAATAATAGCCTAAAGGTCTGTCACAGGGAAGATGAAACAAGCTTGTTTTCTGCTGCTCCAGAGGGGAGAACCTGAACCAATGGATTCAAAATGCAAGACAGGAGTTTCCAACTAAATATTAGGAATTACTTTTAGTTCTCCACTGACATAAGATAATTATGTGGTTACTGATCTATTAAATCAGTCTGGAGATCAGAGTGATCATGGAGAACCTCAAATGTTTTGATGAAGGCTGTTTCCTGCTGTCTGCGCCTGGGGGCTTGGGCAAGGGCTAAAAGATCTGGCAAGCTGAAGAGCATCCGACACCACGTAAGCACCCTTCGTGGGTGGAAAGATTGGCATCCTCTCTTAATAAATTGTGGGACAAGAAAAATGGCAAATTAGAGATTTATCTGTCTGCTGGTGAAAATCTACAATCGGAAAACTGGTAATAGCCGTTTTCTGTCTCTACAAAGAAGAAAGGGGAAACTGGTTGTTAATGTGTCTAAGGCAGGCTGCAGCACTACTATGGGTAAAAGAATGGATAACATTAAAGAACCCCAAACTATTAGATCTTGAAGGATTTGACGACAGGTTTAGCTGGCACTCCTATTTGTTATATGATAAAGTCAAGGTCCACAGGTTTTTTTTAGTTACAGGTTTTTTTAAATCATCTAGTAAGAAAATCACTTTATAACACCTGGCTAAAGTATAGAGGAATATTGGAACCCAAGATACCCCTGTGGACTTCGCCAGTGGAAATAATTACGGTCAAAAAAACAAATATGGAGGGAAGATGGGCCACGTATGAAATGCTATTAGAGAAAAAACAAGAGGATTGGTCTTTGAAAAAATATGAAGTGATAAAAGAACACCTGGCTGACTGGTTGCAATACTTTCAAATCCACCAAAGATTTATCATAGATAAAAATACAGGTCTGGCTAAAGAAAAATCTAAATTTGAAAAGGAATTGATACAAAGTAAAGGCAGATACATTTCACGCATATACAATCTTTTGTTAGAATGGGATCTTAAGGAGGAAGAGGTGAAATCCGTAATGGTGAAATGGGCCCAAGATTTGGGCCATAACATCATGATGGATCAATGGGAAAGGCTTTGGCGGGTAGATATAAAGTTTACAGCATGTTACAGCCTCAGAGAGAATATATTAAAGATGATGTACAGGTGGCACCATATGCCAGAGAAATTAGCTAAAATGTACAGGAATAGATCTCCACTGTGCTGGAGATGTGAGAAAGAAAATGGATCGTATATGCATATGTGGTGGTATTGTCCGGAGGTTAGTGTTTTTTGGAACAACGTATACGAAGAATTGAAGAAACTATTAAAATGTACATTTAGGAAAAAACCAGAACTATTTCTATTAAGTATGGTGCCAATAGAACTCAAAGAACCAAAAAGGATATTAATTTTATATGGCATAACAGCTGCCAGGATACTACTAATAGCCAGAAATTGGAAAAACAAAGAGTTACCAAAAATTTTGGATTGGCAGATATTAATGGTGGAATATGTACAACTAGCGAAGAGTACTGGAAGAATAAGAGGACAAACGAGACAAAAAGTCCATAAAGAATGGAAATTATTTAAGGAGTATTTGGTAAATAATGGCGTAGGTAGTTTCCATACAGCAGATCTAGACTGAGCCCAATGGAAAATTAAGATAAATTAAGAGATTTTTAAAAAGAATAAAATAAAATTGAATAAATGTGCGATAATGTAGAAAAAAGAGTTATATACAGCAAGATTAATTGGAAGTCATTTTTTATTTTTTTGTGAAGATGCGGAACCGATTGTAAGTTATGTATAATATGTAGATTTTTCTTCCTTTCTGTTAATTGTTTTGTGTTGTCTTGTCTTGTTTTGAGTTGCTTGATGTTTGTCAATTTTTTTTTAGTGTTATTTGTATTTTTTTTAAATAATAATAAATACTTATTTAAAAAAAAATAAAGTGTCTAAGGCAGAGTGAAAAGCCTGATTGGGGGTGTTGGGCTGGATGATCCTTGGCATCCCACCCAACTCTACAATTCTGATGCTAGTCTAAGGCTATGATCATGCCTCTAGGATTCCCTCCCTGCTGTCAGCCACTCGCAGTTGCCTGCCAGACCGTGGGTGGTGCTGAGCTGCTTCCTGGTCCTTTCACCCCCAGGCCCCAATTGCAGCCAGGAGTGCCCAGGCGGCCTGTGGGGGCCCAACTGCAGCCAGCTGTGTCTCTGCAAGAACGGGGCCACCTGCTCCCCCAAGGATGGGAGCTGTGACTGCCCCCCGGGCTTCCGGGGTGCCACTTGCCAGCGCCGTAAGTAAGCTAGCCAGCCTACCAAGAGAGCAAGCCCAGTGGCAGGGGAGGGGGGTGTCAGAGGGGCTGAGTCTTGGTGGGCCCTTGGAGGCCAATGCCCAAGGTGGCCCTGGCTGCCTGGGCAGACTGCCTTCCCCACGGGGACAGGTGGAGGGAAGCCCAAGAAGTCTGCTGCTCTGGCACTGAGCTCCCTCTCCCACCCCACAGCCTGTCAGCCAGGGCGTTATGGCAAGAAATGCTCTGTGCCCTGCAAGTGTGCCAACCACTCCATCTGCCACCCTGTGGACGGTTTGTGTGATTGCCCTCTTGGCTGGACGGGCAGTGACTGCTCTGAACGTGAGTTATCCACTTGTTGGAAGGGGACAATGCGGAGAGAAAGGGGCACACGGCCAGTCCTGGGCACAATCCTCTTGCTGGCTGCTGTGCCCCAAGGGAGGGTGCCTCTGCCACTTGGCTGTGGAGGAGGAGGACCTACCTCTGCCTACATTTCAAATGACGGGCGACCCACCCGCTGCCTCTGTGCCTGCTCTGCTTTCTCCACAGGCTGCCCTGCAGGGTTCTTTGGTGCCAGCTGCACCCAGCGGTGCCAGTGTTGGTGGGAGGCCCCCTGCGAGCCGGACTCCGGGAGGTGCCTGTGCCCCTCTGGCTACACTGGAGCCCACTGTGAGACCCGTAAGTACGAAGAGGCCCCCGCTTCCCCCTCCCGCTCCCATGGGGTGAAAGGGGCTCTCAACTGCGAGGAGGAGAAGAATGCTTCAGCTGTGATTCCTGCATTACAGGGTGGGAGGTTTGGACTGGATGAGCCTTGGAGATCCCTTCCAATGCCAAAGCTCTATGGTTGGAGGAGGAGGAGGAGGAAGAAGGGGGGTGGCAGGTCAAAGTGCCCATAGGGCATCCACCACAATAGACTTTTGTGAGCAGAGACAGGTGCAGAGAGACTGAAATGGCTCTGCTCAGGTGGGGAGGTGAGAAGATCTCCTCCTCTCTGCCAGTCTCTAAATGGTGGAGGGTAGGTGGTTCCCTCTGAACTCCGGAGCAGAGCAGCTCTTGGAAGGGGGGAGCAAAGCAAGCTGGTCAGGTCAGAAAAAGTACTCTTGGCTTGTCCACCCTCTTCAAGAGATGGGGGTCCCCATTTCTGGCAAGAAGGTGCCACTCTCCTGCCTCCATGTGCAGGGACACTCGACCCGCCCCCCCTGACCATGGTTCCCGCCATTCCTGCTGGCAACCCCTCCCCGGGGGCCGTGATGGGCATCGTCACCCTGGCTGTCCTGCTGGTGGGCGTGCTAGTGGCCTTCCTCTGCTACCGGCACTGGCAGAAGGACAAGGAACATCGCCACATGGCTGTGGCCTACACCACAGCGAGGATGGATGCCTCAGAGTACGCCGTGCCAGGTGAGTGCCAGGCGCTCTCTTCATGCCACCCTCTCAAAGCAAGACTCAAGTCAGTCAGTTATTTGGAGAACTTTCTGACAGGAAGAGCTGCTCGACAGTGGAACGGACTCCCTTGGAAGGTGAAGAGGTCTCCTTGGAGGTTTTTAAGCAGAGGTTGGGCAGTCACCTGCCAGGATGGCCAGTTTTGTAGGGGGTTGGACTAGTTGGCACTTGGGATCCCTTCCAACTCTGCTATTCTGTGATTCAACTCTTCAGTATCTATGAAATTGGGCTGGGTGGGAGAATGGTGAGGGCGGTGAATTTCCAGAGCATGGGGGGCTTTTGTACTGACCTGTCTCCATCTGCCTTTCTGCCTAGACGTCCCTCCCAGCTGCACCCACTACTACTCCAACCCCAGCTACCACACCCTGTCGCCCTGCTGCCCCAGCCTCCCCTGCCCCAGCCCCCCTGAGCAGCCTGGCTCCAGCAAGGTAAGGATCTCTCCCGAGAGACAGTGCAGCACCAGCACCACTGGGGGCTGGCCGTGGCCTTGGGCCTTTCACCTGGCGAGGGTGGGGGGGTATTCATTATGCAGTAGGCCCACAACTTACATGGGGGCTACATTCTGGGGGGTTGTGCACAAAGGCAAAATCGCACAAAGTCAGGAAGACCCCTGGAAGGGACATGGCTCCTTGATGAGATCTCAGGCGGCCCTTTTTCAACTGCTCTCTCCCTACTTTGCATTCATTCATTCATTCATTTATTCCTGGACCACTCACACAAAGCTGCCATTTCGTAAGTAAATCACACGTTAAGTTGTGGGTCTACTGTAATTTACAGCATAGGATTACAAAATTGTCAGGAAGTTTATTGTGCTGTCATATGTGCGCTTTTAGAGTTTGAAAATAATGAAAAGCATGTATACATTTCCTCTCCCATTTCGGAGAGGTGCACAGGGATCAGGCTCTTTGCTGCAGGAGGGAGAACTTCCACAGTGGTGGCGGGCATCAGTTTCCTCCTTTTTTGCTGCACAAAAAGTCCGCTCACCAGTCTGGGCACCTGTGTGGAAACCAAAACCCAAGTAGCTGTAATGTTTGTCTTCTTCTGATTTGCACCCCTGGAGGGAGCCAGTTGTGGTGCCAAGTGTGGCTTCTGCAGAGTACAATTTTGGTCGCTTGCAAACCGCAGCTGGCATGGGACGGTTCCATGTTGCTGAGCCCCACTTGACTGTGGTCAGTAATAAAGACAAACACTTTCCGAGGTAGGTTTTAAACAGGGAGATGTGCCTGGAGCGCAGAAGCCAAGTGCTTAAACATGGACCCGGAAAGGGAGCCCCATAACAAGCCCCACCCCAAGGCAGGAATATCATCTGCCAGGCCCTTGCCCATTCCACCCCTAGCCTTCGCAGATGTCTTGGATAAAGAATCTTAATTGTTGGAGAGAAACTTTTGTTCAAGTTAGGGTCCCACGCGGCCTGGCGCCAGGGTGACTCTGCCTCTTTTCTTCCCTCTCCCCAGCTGATCAGCAGTACAAAGAGCCTAGAGCGAGACTGGCTGGGAGTGTGTGGGGCTGACTGCAATGCCACGCTGCCCGCTGACTGGAAGCACCACAGGGCCACTCCAGCGGAGCCAGGTGAGGCTGCGGCATCTGCCCACTGCTCCGCAACGAACACTGGGCTGAGGCAAAGAGACTCATCTGTGCCCATCCCTCAGGAACACGGCCACTTTTCCTCAAAGCACCCGGCGCCTGTCCCCATCCCCCTCCTGGTCAGTTTGCCGCTCCTGTAGAGACCCTTCCCCAAAGGGCAGCCACCCCAGCACACATTTCTCCCTAAGGGTTTTTGTCTTTCCTGCAAACCTGGAGGCCTCCCTGGAAATGGGGGAGCAACGAATGTTCCAGAACCGCCATCAGCAACTTGATGGACCCCAAATGGCAGCAGGTGTCGCTGTGAGCCTTCACATGAGTCTGTTTCCTCCATCAGCTAGTCAGGGTGTCCTCTCCTCCACCCCACCCCGTCTTATTGCTGCTTCACATGCGCTATGCCAGGTCTGAACCCCACTGATAGGTTCTCAGGCTCAGTCCCAGTGAGCTTCACCCAACAGAATCCCCCCCCCTCCTGGACTCTGTTTCCTTTTCTGCAGGAGGCCCCCAGATGGACCGCAGCTACAGCTACACTAACGGACTTGGAAGGTATTACAGTAAAGGTAAGACAGCATTGCCTGCCTGGGGAGGGCAGAGCATAGCCATCCTGGGGAGTAGTCACTGAGAGCCCTCTCCTCCACAAATTTGTCTTATCCTTCATCCATGTTGGTGGTTCTCACCTCCTCCTGTGGGAGGGACTTCCACTGCAAGAGGAAACTCTTTTATCTGTCCTGCATCATTTTATAAACTCCAATCATCTCTCCACCTCCACCTCCTCCTCCTTTCTCTAAACTGAAAAGCCCCAAATGCTGCAACCTTCCCTCATAGGGGGGTCGCTCCAACCCCTGGATCGTTCTGGTGGCCCCTTTCTGGCCTCACTTCTGCTTGGGGCCAGGGCAGGCCTGGTGCCACCAAGTCCTGGGCGGGGTCTGCGGCTGCCATTGCAGGGGGCCCGTGGTACTGCTCAAAGCCCCTCCCTAACCCCTCCACCCTCCTCCCCTTCCAGGCTACGCCAAGGAGGAGACCTTGTACCGACGGAGCGACAGTTCCCTGAGCAGCGAGAACCCCTATGCCACCATCAAGGACCTGCCCGTCCTCACAGGGAAGCAGCCCTCGGAGGGAAGCTACATGGAGATGAAGTCCCCCGTCAAGCGCGAGATGTCCTATGCCGAGATCGGCCTCTTTGAGGAGGCTGCCCAGAGCCTGGAGGAGGAGGAAAAGGAGGAGGCAGGAGGTATTGGGGGGGGGGGGGCGTTTTATGGCTCACATTTCCCTTCCTGTTTGGTGCCAAGGGATGCAGCTCAATGCCTGGCACTTCCAGACTGGGCAGAGAGGGACTCCCTGCCTGGACTCCTGGAGAGCTGCGGCTGCCAGTCAGTGTAGACAAGCCTGAGATGGGCTGTTGGTCTGATTCAGCAGATGGCAGCTTCCTCCGTTCCTCAACATTTCCATTTTTGCAACTGGGCCGAGGTTCCCCGTGCCCTCACTTTGCGCCCTCCTCTGTGTCCTGTGGAAACGCTGACCTCCTCCTTCCTCTCCCTTCCCATTCCAGGCAGCTGCTCGGCTGGCGCAGGAGGAATCTCTTCACATGCAGCCTCCACCATTCCCCCCAACCACTACGACTCCCCCAAAAACAGCCACATCCCTGCCCACTACGACGTGCCCCCGGTCAGGCACTACCCACCATCGCCCCCCCTTTGCAGGCAGGACCGGTGAGGAGGGCCAGAGCCCCCTGCCCCCCGCCTTCTCAGGGAAGGACTGAGTTCCAACCGGCTCAGCAGCAGCAGGACCTTCATCCCTCCCGACACCAGCAGGCTTCCTCGCAGCTGCCAGGGGGGCAGGATGTGGCAGATCTGGGCCCCAGGGCCACTGGGGGAACCCCTTTGCCCAGTCTCCTGGGCTGGTGTTTTGAATAGCTGTGAATAGCATCAAGGGGGGGTCTTGGGGTTGTTGGGCTGCTTGGCTCATTTCCAGAGCTTCTTGGGTAGGGGCAGATCTCTCTGTATCCTCCCCGCCCCCCAACTTTGACAGAGACTAGTCACTTCAGTCCCATAAAAGAAAGCTAAGTGGGGCAGGGGGAAAGCACCTTATAGGCCAACAGGGGGTTGCCCCATGTACAGAGATCACCTTTCATTAGAATCATAGAACTATAGAGTTGGAATGGACCAGGGGTCATCTAGTCCAACCCCCTGCAATGCAAGAATCTCAACTGGAGCATCCCTGCCAGGTGGCTATCCAACCTCTGCTTTAAAACCTCCAAGGCCAGAGAGCTGCCACGTTCTGAGGGAGTCCGTTCCACTGTCAAACAGTTCTTGCCATCAAAAAGCTCTTCATCTCAGTGAATTCCTATGTACAAAGGAATTGTCTCACCCCCCCCCCCCTCTGCATTTTGTACTTTTCCATCTCAGAAGGTATGGCAGCCACCTTCTTGGGGCCTCCTGCGTGTTTGCACTGTCAGTCGCTCTGGATTACGAGGTGCAACAAGGACTACCCTTTGCTTCAAGAATCCCTTTCCCCAACCACAGCTTGCAATCTGCCTTCCCAAAACTGTCTCCTGGAAGTCCAAGCAGGCAGTTTCAGTGTTGCATATTTTGCAACAGGAAAGGGCTTAACTGAGGATGAGCCAGCAGGACTCATAAGCCTGACTTCCTTGCATGTACATCCATGTGCAAATGGGTCACATACTCTCTGTAAGCCAAGTTTTGCACTGTCAGAAATTCTTGAAAAGTCTTCAAAGATCAATGCACCAGGGAAACAGGGCACCTTTTTCAGTCAAAAGCCCACATTCCTTTATGAACCTTAGAGGCGCCACATGAGCACAGTGGGGACACCCAGAGCTGGAGCAGATGCACTTATATCACACACATGTTTTTGTGTGTGTCCGTGAGAGGGAAAAATCTTCATGGAGCCAGCAGCTGATGCAGAGGAATGACCCCTCTCACCGCAGCAACAGCCTCTTAACACACACCGCTGCAGTTGGGCAAATTATAAAACCACCTGGTCCCATTAGAAACTTAATTCCTATGGGAGGGAGGTTGGTTTCAGTTCTTCACGCTGGAAGCAAGTTTTAGCAGAGCTGCCTCTCGCAATGCTGATTTGTACCAATAAAAGGTGCCCATCGTGCTCCCCTGGACATCTCTACAGGAAAACAAACTGGTTTATTCAGAGTTCAAGGGCTTGCACTTCACTTTGTGGAAGCAGCCGATCACATCCAGCAGTAACGAAAGCACCTTTGCAGTAATGGGGGAGAGGAGGAGCAGCTCATGCATCCCACCCACCCACAGCCAGCTCCAGAGATGGGGCTTTGACGTTTATACCCAACTTTTCTTCCAGCACGGAATCCAAAGCAGCCCAAATGGTTGCATGGAGAGAGGATCCCCCCCCATCCAGGGTGTGACCTCACCTGGACCCGCTCAGCTTCAGCATAATACTGACCTCCCAGTGCTTCTAGTCCACATCTGGGGAGGCCAGTGAAACTGCAGAATCTCCTATATCACAAGAAGCAGGTGTTAGGACTGAAGTTTCCACTTGGTCTGAAGAGATCCTTGCAACAGCTGGGAAAGTGCGGTGGGGAGGAGGCCCCGGCTGCAGGGCCAGAATCTGGGGCTTTGCAAAGTAAGGCCACACTGGATGGGCGACCTCCCAGGAAGCCTCTCTCAAGGCAGTTAGTTACTCTTTTATTTATTTATTTTAAAAAAAAGTATGCCAGTCTGGGTGCCATTCTGGAAGAGAGGTGAGATATAAAGGAAAGAGCATAACCTCCTCTGGAGTGGCTGTGGGGATGAACACATTTGTGGTCCCTCATCCCCAACACACACCCAGAGGCAGGAGTGGGCTGTGGGAAAGTCTGCCGGTCCTTCGACCTTCCCAAGGCCAGGGAGCTCTTCAGCCAGTCCATTTTAGCCCCATGGCCCAGGAGTTCCCTTGTGCACCAGTCCCACAAAGGCAAGGCTGCCACAGCGACCCACTTCAAGGGAGCGTAAGTGTATCTCTGTCTCCTGGGCCGCTGCATGCGCAGTCCCTCTGAGGAGAGCCAGTTCGCCCCCAGCCAAAGGATTGCAAATGCTCCCCACAAAGCCACAGCCCACAGTGGCAGGGGGCAGGGAGGAGGCTGCCCACAAGCACCCCCCTCCATGACCAAAGTGCCTGAAGGGAGAAATGCCTGCAAGGCAACCCGCAGGCTGCCAGAACAGGCCAAGGCCCTTGGGAAGAAAATGAGCGCCCAGCAAAGTCATCTGCTCCTAAACAGAGACTCCATCCTGCCACCCTGAGGGGAGTGTCACAAAGTGGTTCTCTTCCTGGAAGGGGTCCTTTCTCCGCTCCAGCCGCCATAGCAGGCAACCAAGAAGCATCCTGGCTTTCCAGCAGGTCCCAAAGAGGGCAATGGAGGTCTCCTGTGAGGTGGGCCCCAGGGTGGCACCCTTCTTCAGAGGCCCACCTTCCCATTGGGTTGGCAGCAGTTTGTAGGCTGGCTCTGCAAGGGGTCCCTGCCGAGGCCCAGAGTGAGGAGTGGGCTGCCGTTGGGGATGGGGGCGCCCTGGGGTGGGGCCGGCTCAGGTGCTGCTTCCTCCTCCCCCCTCAGAAGTAGCTGCTCCGTCTCTGTGTCCGAAGCCTCCCAGGAGCTGCAGCATTTGTTCTCCAGGCTGTAGAAGAAGGAGTGGGTGCGGAAGGCGGTGCTCATGTCCTCCTTGATGCTCTCCAGGATCTGGGCGAAGGTGGGGCGGAGGCGGGGGTTCTGCTGCCAGCACCAGGTCATCAGCTCGTGGCTGGAAGATTCACAAGGGGGGGGGGAGAGAGAGAAGGGCAGGGGGTCACTCTCCACTACTGCAGTGTTTTTCAACCACTGTTCCGCGGCACACTAGTGTGCCGCGAGATGTTGCCTGGTGTGCCGTGGGAAAATTACTTTATATATAGTCAATATAGGCACAGAGTTAATTTTTTTAACATTTTCTAATGGTGGTGTGCCTCGTGATTTTTTTCATGAAACAAGTGTGCCTTTGCCCAAAAAAGGTTGAAAAACACTGCACTACTGCACCACCCCCACCCCAAAAGCTCCACAAGGCAGCCTTGGCATCAGCCTGCTGCTGGCTCCCAAGAGGAGGATTGTTTCAAGCCGCCTTGCTGTGGGGGCAGGCAGGGAGGGGGGCACTGCAGCCCAGATGGGGCCATGTACAGGTGAGGGAAGGGGGAGGGAGGCGCACCTGCCTTTGCACAGCCCAAGTGCTACCTGGATGGACTGACACTGGTGGGGCACTTACAGCTTCTGGGGACAGTTCTCTGGCTTCTCCAGGACCCCGTTGTCCATCACGAAGTGCAGGACCTGCTCGTTGGACATGCCCTGGTAGGGCTGCTCTGCCAGCGTCGCAATTTCCCACAGCACCACCCCAAAGGACCTGCAACAGAAGAGCCAGTCTCTTCCTCCTTGCCTCTTGCCACAGGGCACAGTTGAGGAGAGGCGCCCAGGACAGTCATGGTGCACAGCTGCTCTTCACAAGGTTTACGGTGGGAGAGAAGACAGGCCCCACACACGAGGGTCCAAGCCAAGATGCTGCTCAAGTGCAGGGCCTCCGCCTCCTCCCTCTGCCCCACAAAGAGCAGCTCTCCCTGCTGCTCAGACAAGCAAGCAAGACGTTGCTCGCAAGAGAGTGCCATGAGCAGGAACCACACCTCCACCCTCAGCCTCGGTCACACACTGTCCTTGAAAGTACATGCTTCCAGTCCCAGATTATCCTCGAGTGAAAATGCCATGGAAGGGTTTATATAGTGGTGACAAAGGTGCACCAGAACTCCCTGGGACTGGAAACCTGCCACCCCCACCCCCACTCCTGCTGCTCTGGAGGACAGTGTGGGTTGGAGCAAGCAAGCCTGCCCCTTCCTCTCCCAAACACCCACCAGATGTCCGAGTGTGTGTTGAAGAGGCCGTCCTTCAGGGCTTCCGGGGACATCCAGCGGACAGGCAGCAGACCTTTCCCCCCTTTGCGGTAATAGTCCGTCTCATAGATGTCCCTGGTCATGCCGAAATCTTTTGAGGGGAACCAAGATGAAGAGAATTTGGCAGGGAGGGAGACATGCATCCACCTGGCAGCCAGAGGAGCTGCAGGGAGCCCTCATGGCAACAGATCTAGTGTGTGGCAGGAGGTCTGGTCCAGGGAGGCCGGTGCCACCAGAAATGGGCAAGGGGATTGTTGCTGCAGCAAACAAACGCTGCTGCCCTCCTGGGCACCCTAGCTTCAACCACTACTTCCTCTACTCGTAGAGAATGACAATGATAACACCCCTGAACCCCAACCGGGCCTCACCCCCAATCTTCACAGTGAAGTCCTCTGACACCATGCAGTTACGGGCAGCAAGATCCCGGTGGACAAACTTCTTGGCATTCAGGTAGGCCATGCCATCCGCGATCTCGCCTGCCATCTGGATCATGTCCCTCAGCGATGGGGGAGGCAGGCCAGGGTTATTCTAGAGAGAAAGAACCACAAAATAGCCTGTCCCAGGGCAGGGGGAAAGAGACCAATAGGACTACTTCTCTGGGGAAATTTCCTCAGCTACTCCTGGAGAATGCCATGCACTCAGTCTGTCTCCATACTTTGGTTTTGTCTCCCAGCTACTATTGAAGCTGGCAAAAGCCGGCAGGCAAGGAGACCCCTGACTGGATGCAACCCTCCAAGATGGGAAAGGAGTTTATTAACTCCCTCAATGCCCTGGGCTATGAAACTTCAGCACAAATGAAAGCCCAGCTTCCCATAGCGTAATGTGGGCAATCGCCACCCTCTGGCTTTGGACTGGATTGGCAACATTTTGCTCTGCTGCAAACAGGTGCAACTGCTTCTCCACCCAAGCAGGCTGCTTTGCTGGAGCCCTGGAGGAAAGCCTAGGGGAGGCTCTGCAAGTCACTCACCTCAGCCTCCGGCCTGAGGGAACGGAGGTAGCTTTTCAGGTCCCCCCTCGTCATCAGCTCCATGATAACCAAGGCAGGCTGGCCCTGGGAGACTACACCAAGAAGACGGACCTGAGAGCCAACAGAGATAAGAGAGGCCAGCTGGCATGTAGAGGGCGCTCAACGCGCACACAGGAGGGGGGGTCCAGGAACCCTAACGCCACCCCCACAGAGTAGGCCAGTATTAGCATTCCCACTCTGCAGAGTTGAATGGGGCAGGATGAGTACCTGGCAGATCACCTCCGACCCTTTAGCGGAGCAAGACGGGGCAACGACTTTCCCTCTTTGCATTGCTGCAATTGGTCATCCAAACACCAACTGTGGCACACTCACCACCCCTTGTCATGGAAGCTGAAATCTAGCCTGTTCCTCTCTGGGAATCTGGGCAGGGCTGCCCTGAGGTATTTTACAACAGACGCTGCCAGCCCACCAACCCACAGATCAAGCTGCATAATCCCCGAGGCTGATCTAGTTATTTTGGCACCCTGGGAGAACAAAGCACAACAATAGCTGCACTGGTACCATATATATGCTGCTTTTCCTGACGCCGAAACTCAGCTGTCCAGCGGGAGGGCCAGCCCACTTACCACGTGGTGGCACCTGAAGGCTTTCATGACTGAGGCCTCATTCAGGAACTCGATGCGCTCCCGCGTGGTGGCCAACTCGTTGACCGTCTTCAGTGCCACTCTGGTCTTCTCCCCCTCCTGCTCGATGTCCTTGGCAAGCCCTTCGTAGACCATCCCAAAGGAGCCCTGGCCCAGCTCCCGCAGCACCGTGATCTTCTCCCGCGGCACCTCCCACTCGTCCGGGACGTACACTAGCCAAGGAGAGGCACCGAAGGAAAAGCACAGAGCGCTCGGTGTGGGGCACACACATACGCCCCCGGAGGCAAGGCTGGGGGACCTGGAGGGTGGCGGAGTGGCAAGGCCAAGGGCAGAATCAGGCGGGGGGTCCTCCTGCACAAGCCCTGCTGCAATGGGGGGCACAGCTGCTGCTGCTAGGAGCCCACGCCAGCCTACCCCAACCTGGTGCCCTCTAAAAGATCTGGACCAAAACTCCCATCAGTCCCAGCACGGTCAGGGATGATGATGATGCAAGCCGGGAGTCCAGGAAAACCTGGAGAGCCCCCAGCTAGGGACAGGGTAGGCTTAGGGCATCATCAGTCCATTCCATAGCAATGCTCCATCTCTGTGAAAATGGCGTCCTGCCCGCCTCTGCCTCGGGGTGCCTCGCGGCTTCGAAAGGTGAGCCATACTCACTGTTTGAGGTGCTGAAGTATTCAGGGTTGACTGAGGCGTACAGCGTGCCACTGGGGTATCCCTCTGTGCTCCTGGGAGGGAGAGACAAAGGGCTCAAGGTCCTTTGCATGGCAGGGACCACAGTGGCAGTGAGTTCCCCTCCCCCTTAGGACCCAACACCATTGCTGACCTGGTCCATGTCAAGTTAAGTGTGAGCTGACCCTTCCCCAGAGAATGTTCTGGAAGGGACACACACTGACCATCAGCCATGCTGGCTCTTGGGGGCTGGAGACCCATAACATAAGGAGGGCCACAGACCTCTAACAGCACCAGTGTCCTGCCAGTTCCATATTACCTTTTCTTGTTGTATAAGAAAACAAAGACGGCCAGGCAAGTGATCCCCACCATCAAGACAACGGGCATCAGCGTCAAGAGCACATAGAAGTTTCCGGGCTCCTCTTCCTCTACTTGTAAGGGGGTTAATGATGGAAGTAAGTTGGGGGGGGCAGAGAAAGAAAGACGTAATTATTACATAACTATTTAACATTGATCAAACAACAAGCCCCAACTGGGTTTGTTTGTGTGTTTTTAATATCCCAATCAGGGATCCTGGGCCATTTCAGGCTCTTAGAAATGACATGTACACAACTCACAGTCCACCACTGCAACGGCTGCTCTGAATTCCATTTTGTCTGCTTTCCTTTGGCACCACATGATAAAAAGGATTCGAAATTTACGCACTAAATGACCCACAGCATTTTGGTACAACTGCTGGCCATCATGTGGGCCCCCCAATTAAGTGGATGGGACATGCTAAGCCTCTGAGGAATAGAAATATTGTCCCCATAAACATCCTCCCTTCTGCGCTCCCAGGGGTAGAGAGACCTACATCGCTTTCTGCACAAAGGCAGCCTTGATTACTTGAGACATAAAGCATTTGCTCCCTTTTCTATCTGTTAATCTCTAGACACTTGGACTGGAGTATATTGTTTTGGGAGGGCGGTGTTAAGGAGGGTTGTTACTGATTTTTTAAATCTTTATTTTAGATTTTATAATGATTTATGTGGAAATTGTCCAATTTGGCTGTGTATTTTTTGATGTTGTATTTATTATTGGTGATTACTTCTGTAATGCTGTATTTTTTCATGTTGTAAGTCACCTCGAGCATGGTTTGAACTATGGGAAGGCAGCATACAAATAAAATTACGTATGTATTATTGTGAGTTTGTGGGTGCCAGACTACTCTAATCCCTGCAAGTGTTAGCAAGTGTTAAAATTTAATAACTATAATAGCAATAATAATAATTTATTATTTATACCCCGCTCATCTGGCTGGGTTCCCCCAGCCACTCTGGGCAGCTCCCAACAGAATAATAGTAATAATAATAATAATAATAATAATAATAATAATAATAATAATAATAATAATACAATAAAAGATCAAACATTGAAAACTTCCCTAAACAGGGCTGCTTTCAGATGTCTTCAGTCAGATAATTGTTTATTTCCTTAACATGTGATGGGAGGGTGTTCCACAGGGTAGGAGCCATCACCAAGAAGGCCCTCTGCCTGGTTCTCTGTAATCTCACATCTCACAGGGAGGGAACCACCAGAAGGCCTTCGGAGCTGGACCTCAGTGTCCGGGCTGGACGATGGGAGTGGAGATGCTCCTTCAGGTCTACTGGGCCAAGGTCGTGTGGGGCTTTAAAGGTCAGCACCAACACTTTGAATTGTGCTCGGAAACGTACTGGGAGCCAATGTAGGTCTTCAGGACTGGTGTTTTATGGTCCCAGTGGCTGTTCCCAGTCACCAGTCTAGCTGCTGCATTCAGGATTAGTTGTAGTTTCTGGGTCACTCTACGTAGCCCCACGTAGAGTGCCAGGCTAGGTTCCTCTTGAGGTGATAAGCCCTGGGTGATGCTCACTTTGGGGGCTGAATAGTCTCCTTTTGTCACCAAGGCCCACAATGCCACCATCTATTTATGGAAGGGGGTGAGGGCTGTGTGATGACTACAGCTCCTACCAGGTTTTCAGGCAGCTGGTCCTGCCGTCTCCTGGGGCTGAAGCCCAGGAACGGCAGCAGGTTCCCCTCCCTGCATGCTTCTCTCTGCCCTGAAGGGATCTCTTTCACCATTAGCCCCCAAGGTTGCTCTGAAAGTGGCCTAAAGGAAAACTCGCTGCCTGCCTGCACTTTTTTCTGGAGTTCCCCATAACATCCCACCTGCCAGCATCTGGGGCCACATTTCCACGAGATGTTAACCCAGAGACACAAACGCCCAAACCGTTCCAGGTGTCCTTGCTTGCCCTGCCTTCCCCCCACCCAGCACCATCACAGGGTTTCTCATTGTGTCACCAGATGACCCTCCCTGAACTGCCAGGGTTGCTTAGTCCAAGTCAAACCATGCTCTTCCTTCTCTCTTCTGCTTGCCTTGCCTACCATTCTCTTCCACCACTTACCCGGCCCCAGGATGTAAAACTTGATCAGTCCGGTCCACGAGCCGTTCCCTGACAGTGAAGTGGCCCGGACCTTGGCAGAGTAATTTCCAGGCTGGAGGAGGTCGAGGAGGTAGCCCCCGTTCCGAGTGTAGCGGTGGCGAGAGACGCAGACAACCGAGGTGACTTTCTGCGCGAGAGGAAGAAGGAAGCCAAGGAGGAGACAGGCGTGAGCGGTGCCTCCGGGGCCTGTGGGTCACTCTTTACAGTAGGCCGGGAGGTGGGGAAGTTTGACACCCTGGGCTTGTGGCTGCGGGGGGCGGGGGGGGGGAGAATGCAGTGATGGCAAGTGGCAGGGTCTAGTTAACCAGAGCCAGAATGCTACTGCTGCTGGATCAGGCCAAAGGGGGACCAACCAGTCCAGCGTCCTGCTCTTTCTCACAGTCACCGACCAGATGCCTCCAAGGAGGCCCACAAGCACGCTGCCTGTGATCCATCACGACTACTCGTAACATTCGAGAGCCTTATCCTCTATTAACATGCCTGGTCCCTCTTTTAAGTCAGTCGCCATCACTACCTTGTGCGGCAGCAAATTCCTCCCTCCTGCCTGTCTGTCCTGAATCTCCAAACCTTCAGTCTCCTGCTGCCACCACTAGGCCTCCAGCCCCTTCCTCACCTCACTCTCCCGGCTGTACTTGATCTCGTACTTGAGGATGAGCCCGTTGGGATTCTTTGGCTCCTCCCACTTGAGGAGGACTCGGTTTTTCCCCGCTGGCTCCCAGGTCACATTGCCAGGGATGTTGTCTGCTTGAGCTGAGCAGAGAGAGAGCAAAGCAAAGGAACTCCTGAGGCGGCTTCCAATGGAGTCGGGTGTGGGAAGCCCATCACACTCCCCCTTCCATCCACCCTTTGCCCAGGCAGGATGAGAATGAGCACGGAGCTCTTCATAGCTCATGGGACACCTTATGCAAAATGCTCCTTCCTGGATCACATTTGCATCATTCCCAGACTACGGCAACTGCCTCGGGTGGCCTCAAGTGGCAGAATCCAAAGTGTGACTCCACAAACGAGCCCCTGCCACTGTCACCACCAGAGAAGCGGTTACAGCAGCTTCCAAGTTCCGGCAAGATCTCATGAGACCCCAGGAAGTGAGATGGAGTGCCTTGCTGAATGAAGTCTTGGGAAGCTGGCGTGTGGCCTCTGCGTGATCTCGTCAGAACCTGGAAGCCACAGCCACACAACTCCAGTAATCGAGGCATCGGCAGGGGCAGCAAGGGCGACACCTTCCCATTTCACCGCAGGCCGCCCCTGATCATTCCAGTAGGGAAGAGTCAGTTGATTCAGACGGTGGACTGCACAGGCTACTTACCCGCTACCCATGGGGACGGGAGTTGCAGGACCAGAGCTGGCCTTACCGTGAGGCAAAGCAGGGTAGACAGGCCAGGGACATAAAGGGGCAGCTGAGCTCTCTGCTCCTGCCTGGGACTGATTCCCCCCCCCCCCACGTGGCTTGCTGGGGGTGCTCTCTGGCACTTACGTTCCGGCATGGTTCTGGCAAAGACGAAGGTGGCAGCACTGCAGCCCACAGTCTGTGCAGCATGGTTGCAGGCGTGGATGTCGATGCGGTACTCAGTAAAATGGCGCAGGTTAGAGATGGCCGTCCGATCCCGGACCACTTTATCCTCAAAGATGCGGAAATCCTTCTCAGTTTTGGAGCTGCTGGACCCTGTGCGGTTTGGGGTCACTCCATTCCCCAGGACTTCTGGGGACGATGTGTTGGCAAAGGCGTGGCCAGGAACAGGGGTTACGGCAAAGGTGTCCCTGCGCCTCTTTGGGATCCTATCACAGCAGAGGAAGCAGAGCGCTGAGGCCTTGGGCGCATAGTGTGGGGTAGGGCAGGCCTGTCTGCTGGGAGTTGCTGTTTTCCCTACACCTCAAGGTAGATGACAAGTGTCATGCCCAGCGCTTAGTCCATGGAGGACAAACCAGACACAGTCGGGTTAGGGTCCAAACCTAGTCCAGCCCCCAAACGTATTACAATAGAAAGCTGGGCAGGAGTTTCCACAGTCCTTCTGCCTGTGATACTGATTTTCCCAGGATCCACCCAACAGTTAAGAGTGTGGGGATGTTTGAGTGCCTGGGACTTGGTAGGCAAAGGCAGGCAATAGGAAGAAGGGAAACTTCTGGTCCTGCAGGGGTGGGGGAGAGGGGAAGAGAGCCCCTTTTCTTCCTAAAATGGGTCCATTCTCTGCACCCCAA
Organism: Lacerta agilis; assembly: GCF_009819535.1. Taxonomy (NCBI): domain Eukaryota; kingdom Metazoa; phylum Chordata; class Lepidosauria; order Squamata; family Lacertidae; genus Lacerta; species Lacerta agilis. Next base: position 39,953,802 of record NC_046328.1, on the reverse strand, counting down.
TATTGCAACCTGATAGTCTGCACTGTCTGTGCATTTTGAGAGAGCCTACAGATGGTGGGGCAAACTTGAGGCATCCCTTTAAAAAAACGTTTCTGGTCCTCAGGAAAAGCCTGAAAATGTGTGAACATTCCTTTTCATTTTCGGCTACATTCTGCAGCTTACCTGTAAGAGATCTTGTTGATGGAAGTGACTTTCCAGGGGGGTCTGAAAAAGGACAAAGAAGGTGAAAATCTCCGCTTACTACCCCCTGGCTCCAGCCTTCTCCACTGCCTCTGGTGAATATTTTAGCTGATGAGAGTGCAGCTACAGTGGTGGGAGCAGGTGAGAGTTGGTGGCCCAAAACATCCAGAAGGTACAAGGTGGGAGGAGACGGAGGTCGCATGTCACTGAGGAGGAGACTCCCCACCCCCATCTCTGCCTCAGACAATATTGGAGAGCTGCTGTTGCTGCCAGTCAGAGTAGACATTACCAGGCAAGATAGGTAAAACCACCCTGACCTAGAATAAGTCAACTCATGCCAGTCTTTTTAAACTTTTTCAGACTAGCCCTGCAGGACACTTGTGGAAATAAGGCTCGGGAATCTCCTGAGCCCCAGTTTGGGAGGGGGGGGGGGTTGTTGGGCTTGCAAACAGTTGACAGTGCCATTCCTGCCTAACATTTTCAGGCTCAAGATGGCTGCTCTCCAGTTGGGGAAGGAGCGCTGGGAGTCAGTGGAAGGTTTGGAGTACCAAGACAGCAGAGAGAGCCACCCACCAGTTCTGACAGGCTCTCCCACCTGCTGACCATTGCTGCTATCAGCCCTGACTTCCGCCCGCCCGCCCGCCCGCCCGCCCATGGAGTCACAACCCCAAACCCCACAGCCTGGCCTGCACAGCTCTAGCCCCGGTCACCTGGGGATGATGATGGAATTATGCAGGAAGTTTTCAAACTTCTTCTGGAAAGAGACGGTTTCATCCCTCAGGGGGGTTTGTCCCACAGGGCTTTGACACGGGCAGCACTGCTGCTCCTCCCCATCCTCCTGGCCTTCGCCATCGTCTGTGTCAAAGCGAGTGTCTGCGCTGCTGGTGGGCAGGCGGAGGCCTGGCAGGGCGAGAGGAGAGAGAGTGTGAGCAAAGGCCCTTTGGGGGCTGCGTGAGGCCCATGCGCCACGGAGCAGGCCAGCCACCTCACCTTTGTGGCAATAGTCATTGACAAACAGCTCAGAGTCCTCAGCCAGCTGCTGCCACAAGACCAGGTAGTAGGTGATGTTGCCATTGGGCTGGCTGGGTGGCTTCCACCGGACAATGAGGTGGGACGAGGAGTTGGACATGGAGATGACGTCCCGGGGAACCGTCGGAGCTGGACATCGACAGGGGGGCAGGGGAGTGTAATTGAAAGAGAGAGAAAAAGAGGGGGGGAGAGAGGGAGAGAGAACCAAAATACAGAGCCAGTTTTGTTGTAGTGGCTAGAGTGTCAGACTACAACCTGAGAGAGACCAGGGTTCAAGTCCCCATTCAGCTATGAAGCTGAGCCAGTCACTGCATCTCTCAGTCTAACCTAATCTCAGCCATCTTTAAAGTTTTGAGGTGGCCGCAGCGCAGGAAGGATCACAGCCCTCCATCTCATGCTAGGCCTCTTCTGCCTCCACAGAAGGGAGAGCTCCTTTCAAGGTCCCTCTGCTGCAGGCCCAGAAACCCCACTGCATCCCAGCAACTCTACTCAGAGCCCAGTCCCAGCCCAAGGAGCAGCTCTGGCCCCCAGGGGTGGATGACATTGGTCACAGGCTCCTGCTCCTGCTCCTCTCGCTCGCCCGCCCGCCCGCCCACCCGCGTTACCTGCAGGCATGGTACGGATGTAAACCACCTCGCTCTGAGCCCCGTAGTTGCGCCTCTCCTCGGCGGTGGTGAGGGTGATGGCCCGCACAAAGATGGCATACTGGGTCCAGGGCTTGAGGCTCTGAAGCACCACCCCCGGCTCCTGCTCGTTGTTCAGGGGCGGCTCCACATCCACCACGTTCCAGCTGTTGGCACCGCAGGCGTCCTGCCCAATGTATTCCGTCACGTTCTGGAAGGGCCTGGGGGATGAGGCACCCAAGGGAGGGTCAGGCCTGCAGGAGCAGCCGGGAAGGCAGCTTGGCTCCCCTCCTGCCACCTCCACTGGCTCTCCAACTGCCGGGCTCTTGGCAGACCAAGAAGGATGCGCAAAGAGGTCCATTTCAGTTTCTCACTTTCCCCACCTTCAGTTCAGTTCTCCACATTTCCACATCAGTTTGTGGATATATATTTTTTAAAAGGTTCTCATTAAAATTCACAAGCATTTTAGTATGAGTTTCTCCTAATACACACATTCTTGCAAAGCAAGGTTCCCAATAAAAGGCATTTCCTTTGGTCTTTTCACTAATATATTAATTTTTATGCACACTGTACCCTCAGTACACATTCACGTTGCACTGCAAACTTCAGAGAGTCTTGAAGGACAGCAGGGTCTTGGTTCACATACGGTTCCAGAAGGGGCAGATCTGGAATCTTCCCCTTCAGGTGTGCTGGGTGTCCCCTGCAGCAGCAGCAGCAGCAGAAAAGAGCAAAGCCCACCCCCACCCCCAGGCTCCCCAAGGACTTACGATTCCTTGTAGTAGATGATGAAGCTCAGGCGGTCATGATACTCTGGGGGCCAGTAGCGCTCCCACTTGAGAAAGATGCGATCTGACTCAGTGGTGTTGGACACAAAGCGCAGGGTTTGGGTCTTACCTGAAATATAAGGGGGGTGTAAAACCTGGAAGGAGTCTTGAAAACTGGCATGGGCGAGGAGTGGGGGAGGAACACGAGTGGCTTTAGGGAGCAACAGTGGAGCTGGCAAAGAACCCTGGAAAATTTCATGAGCAAAGGTCAAAACATCTATTCCCTTTCTAGCAGTGCAAATGACAAAAAATCCCAAACCCTGTTTTCACTGAAAATGTTATGGGAGAAAAGACCTGGAATAAAAGTGGGCTGGGGGAGGGGAGGGGTTGGGATGACAGCTGCTGCTGCCATTGGGGTTGCAGGTTTTGACTGCGGCACCCTAAAGATTTAACAGTTTGAAGGTCTCTTGCTGTTTTGATGCAGCAGATGAACAGGGCTGCTGCCCCTCTGAAATGGGAGACAGACCAATGAACGAAAAAGCCGGGCTCCATGAGCTCTGGTGGTGGCCAGTTTTATGCAGTGAAGCCAAAAGGACCAACCACCCCACAAGTCCAGCCTTTCCCCAACTTGGTCCCCCCCCACCAGATGTTGCTAGACTCAAGTTCACCTCATCATCACCCCTGACCCTTGGCTGTACTGGCTGTTGGAGCGGCTGGGGGACAAGAGCAACAACAGCTGGGGGCACCAGTTTGGGAAAGGCACCCCTGCTTCCTTGTGGGGCAATCCCCCTCTCCATCTCCGATTGCCACTGCTACCCTCATTTCTGCCTACGAGATGCCCACCAGGGTCCCTCGATGCTGTGCCCCCAAGCCCTCTGCCCCCCAGAGCAACTCACAGGAGGCTCGGTCGCCGTTGGTCCGGGGATTGATTTCTGCTTTGTTTTGTCTGCCCTTTGTCCCTGTGATCTCCTCCATGCGGTAAATCTCTGACAGGCAGAGCCTGGGGTTGAAGGCAAAGTACATCTTGCCAACGGGGATGGAGAGGGTGTGGTGGCTCCAGTCCCAGAGCTGCTGGAGGTTCTGGTTATCCAGCACGTAGAGCGTGTAGTTCCTGGAGGCGAAACGGAGGAGGGTGTTTTACAGCCCGCCCTGCCGGGGTGGAGCCGTGCCCTTGCCCCAGACTCACCCGTCCACCATGGAGTCCCCTCGGATGAGCTTGAGGTTCTTGAAGAAGGACAAAGAGATGAGGGCAAAGGAGTGCTTGATCTTCAGGAAGCCCGTGATGGTCTCAATCAGGCCAAGACTGCCCTGCAGGGCAGAGGCCAGGTTATCTGCAGGAAGGGAGAAGCAGCTTTTAGGCTTTTTGCATGTCTGAAATGATTGCCTGGTGCTGTGCTGTGTTCTTTCTTCAAGCACCTTATGCTTCTCAACACACATGTCTTTTACTCTTTTAAAAATCTGTCCCAAGAAAGGGGAGGTGGCTTCCTAACTGGCATGATAAATGGTCCTTCAGCTGCAAAGGAAAAGAACACAGCCCCCCCCCCCCCCGAGTTAAATCTGAGGAAATCTGAATGCATGGCAGGATCACCCCTCAAGTCATCCCTCTAAAGATTCAGTCCCTCAGTGGGCAGAGGCCAGACCTCCCTCCCTGGAGGGCCCAGCACCCTGGGGCACAAAGCCAGCCACTCACCTCCCCGGCGGATGTTCAGGATGAGATTGCCCTCGATGAGGGTGCAGCCAGCCAGGTCCTTGGCTGCCCTAGTGGAGTCAATGGTCTTGGTGCCCACTTTGCATTCCTTTGGGCAAAGCCCCTCACACTTGTGGCAGAAGATGCTGAAAGAAGGGGGGTTGGGGAAAAGACCTGGGGATGATGCACCCACAATCCATGGAGAAGCTTCTCTCCATCCCTCACACCTCAGAAGCACCACAGAGGAAGCTCTCAGCTGACCTGCACCAACGTCTTCCTTCCCCCAAAGAATCCCTTAGCAAACCACAGTTCCTGTTAGTATTTGTAATGTAATTTCATTGGAACTGCATTTCACAAAGACGAAACGGTAATGGGGAAAGGAGGTGGCAGTTGGCAAGTGGCAGTTGGGAGTTGGCTGGTTCTCTCTGGGAGTCCTATCCTGACTGGGAAGGTGAGAAGTGAGGGACTTCTTGCAGACACTGTCTGCAGGAGTCTGTAAATAATACTTGTGGTTCAACTGTAGCCAACCTGTCAAGTAAAAAGATTTATCTTCAGCTATCTGCATAAGGCATTTTTTAAATCACAAATAGCTAACAGTTCCCAGGATTTCTTTGACAGACAGGAATGTCTCTTAAATGGATAGCAGGGCGGCAACAGCAGCCACAGAGAACCAACTTTGGGTCATGTTCACACACTTTCATTCACACACACACACACTATCAGCCAGGCAGGCCCACAGCAGGCAGGATCAGGGTAGGACCCAGACGGTGCACATTTCCTATCCCTGGCCATGTGAGTTTGTGTGTAACCTGTACTTGTTTTTAGGATGAATGGATGGAAAATGAGATTCTGATTCAGCATTAGGAAGAACTTTCTGGTGACAGGAGCTGTTTGAGGGTGGAATGGGCTCCCTCGGAAGCTGGTGGACTCTCCTTCAGTGGAAGTAGTCAGACACACACTCTGGACTTCAAAAAGCTGAAGGAGCTACTGGGTGTGAGAAGGGAGTCCACGTAGGATGGGAATTTCTAAAAGGAGAAATATTGAGGCATCTAAGGAAACCGGTGTGGCTGCATAAGGAGCTTTCAGATGAGCTGAGAGTTAAGAAGGGCATGTATACAAAATGGAAGAAAGGGGAAATCACAAAGGAAGAGTATACACGTGAAGCCAACAGTTGCAGGGAGAAGGTCAGGCAGGCTAAAGCTCAGAATGAGCTCAGGCTTCCAAGAGAGGTTAAAAATAATTGTAAAAGGTTTCTTTGGCTATGTCTGAAGTAAGAGGAAGAACAAGCAAGTGGTAAATGTGGGTTGAATGAGGTAACTGTCAAATTTGCAGATGACACCAAACTGGGAGAGGTAGCTAATGCCACAGAAGACAGAATCAGAATTCAAAATGACCTTAACAGATTGGAGAACTGGGCGCAAGCTAAAGAAATGAATTTCAATAGGGACAAATGTCAGGCTCTGCACTTAGGCAAGAAGAACCGGATGCACAAATATAGGATGGGGAACCCCTGGCTTACTAGCAGTAGATGTGAAAAGGATCTAGAGGTCTAGGTAACCCTAGCTTAACATGACTCAACAGTGTGATGCAGCAGCAAAAACAGCTAATGCTATTCTAGGCTGCATCAACAGAAGTCTAGTGTCCAGATCAAGGGAAGTAATAAAATCACTCTATTCTGCCTTATTCAGACCACACTTGGAAAATTGTGTCCAATTCTGGGCACCACAATTTAGGAAGGATGTTGACAAGCTGGAAGGTGTGCAGAGGAGGGCAACCAAGAGGATCAAGGGTCTGGAAACTAAGCCTTACGGTGAGCGCTTGAAGAAGCTGGGTATGCTTAGCCTGGAAAAGAGGAGACTGATAAGAGAAAGGAGAGCCATCTTCAACAAGGGCAGTCACTTGGAGGAGGGAGCATACTTGTTTTCTCCCACTCTGGAGTTAGAACTCAAACCAATGGCTTCAAGTTGCAAGAAAGGAGATTCTGACTAAATATTCAGAGAAATTTTCTGACAGTAAGAGCTGTTCAGCAGTGCAAAAGACTCCCACGAGAGTGGTGGACTCTCCTTCCTTGAAAGTTTTTAAACAGAGGTTGGATGGCCATGTGTCCTGGATGCTTTAGCTGAGATTTCTGCATTGCAGGGGGTTGGACTAGATGACCCTTGGGTTCCTTCCAACTCTATGATTCTAAGTTTTTAAACAGAGGTTGGTTATCCACCCATAAGGATGGTCATCCTTTAGTTGTGATTCCTGCATTGCAGGGGGTTGGACTAGATGATTCTTGGGGTCCCTTCTGATTCTACAGTTTGATGATTCCTCATAGTCAACAAAAGAGTGGCGAAAGCTGTACTGGGATGCAATTTCAAAAATGATAGAATGATCTCGATACGAATCTAAGGCAGACATTTTAACATCACAGTAATCCAAGTTTATGCACCAACTACCAGTGCTGAAGAAACTGAAATTGATCAATTCTATGAAGACTTACAACACCTTATAGAAATGACACCAAAGAAGGATGTTCTTCTCATTATAGGGGATTGGAATGCTAAAGTAGAGAGTCAAGAGATAAAAGGAACAACTGGCAAGTTTGCCCTTGGAGTTCAAAATGAAGCAGGGCAAAGGCTAATAGAGTTCTGTCAAGAGAACAAGCTGGTCATCACAAACACTCTTTTCCAACAACACAAGAGACAACTCTACACATGGACATCACCAGATGGGCAACATCAAAATCAGATTGATTATATTCTCTGCAGCCAAAGATGGAGAAGCTCTATACACTCAGCACTCAGCAAAAACAAGACCTGGAGCTGACTGTGGCTCAGATCATCAGCTTCTTATAGCAAAATTCCAGCTTAAACTGAAGAAAGTAGGAAAAACCACTGGGCCAGTAAGATACAATCTAAATCAAATTCCTTATGAATACACAGTTGAAGTGAAGAACAGGTTTAAGGATTTAGATTTGGTGGATAGAGTGCCTGAAGAACTGTGGATGGAGGCTCGTAACATTATACAGGAGACAGCAATGAAAACCATCCCAATGAAAAAGAAATGCAAGAAAGCAAAGTGGCTGTCCAATGAGGCCTTACAAATAGCGGGGGAGAGAAGGCAAGCAAAATGCGAGGGAGATAGTGAAAGATACAGGAAATTGAATGCAGATTTCCAAAGAATAGCAAGGAGAGACAAGAGGGCCTTTCTAAACGAGCAATGCAAAGAAATAGAGGAAAATAACAGAATGGGAAAAACCAGAGATTTGTTCAAGAAAATTGGAGATATGAAAGGAACATTTTGCACAAAGATTACCACAATTAAGGACAAAAGTGGAAAGGACCTAACGGAAGCAGAAGACATCAAGAAGAGGTGGCAAGAATACACAGAGGAATTATACCAGAAAGATATGGAGGTCTCATACACCCCAGGTAATGTGGTTGCTGACCTTGAGCCAGACATCCTGGAGAGTGAAGTCAAATGGGCCTTAGAAAGCCTTGCTAACAACAAGGCCAGTGGAAGTGATGATATTCCAGCTGAACTATTTAAAATTTTAAAAGATGAGAAGGGGACGACAGAGGATGAGATGGTTGGACAGTGTTCTCGAAGCTACTAACATGAGTTTGGCCAAACTGTGAGAGGCAGTGAAGAATAGGCATGCCTGGCGTGCTCTGGTCCATGGGGTCATGAAGAGTCGGACACGACTGAACAACTGAACAACAACATGATTCTGTGAAAACTGGGGCAAAAGTGTTTTAAGTGACCGGATCAGTCCAGCACTCGGCGGAACACAACTGAAATCTCAGGCCTTTGAAAAGTGTGGGACCAGCAGGCTGGCCCCCTCACCTGCTCTCATTCCTCTTGTAACCCGAGGGGCACTCGGCAAGGCACTGCCTCTGGTGGATGACAAACTTGGAGGAGTCGCGGGGGTTCTCTGACACCTTGCGCAGGCTGGCACAGTGCTCCGCGGTCACGCAGCGCCACCCCTCGTATTCGTAGGTCAGCTCCGGGCAGGAGCTCAGGCAGTGCCCGTTGAAGTAGAAGTGGTGGCAGGCGGTGCAGGCATGCCTGTCTCCCGGGCGGTGGCAGCTCCCCAGGCATTCCCGGTGGCAGCACTCGGAGGAGCTGGTGCAGGCAGCACCCCCCACTTTGCAGGGACACACTGCAAGGGAGAGAAAGGGGGCGGAAGTCGGAGGGTGAGGCAACAGCAGCACTGGGAGAGAGGTGATGCGCCACCCCTCAGCTTCTCATTTCCCCCCAATCTTAATTTTAGCTCCCCTTATTCCACACACACACACACGTCTGCACATTTTTAAAAAGAGCCACATGAAAACCACAGAGGCATTTTTTGCGCACATTTCACCTTAATATATGTATTTTTTGTACACAATTTTGCTTGTATGCCTCTTAGCAAACAATTCCCCCCTTAGCCAGTTCATTTTTTGTATATTTCCACTAACACATGCATTTTTGTGTGTATATTTCACTAACACAGTAGACACACAATGTGATCTAAGTTACAGGTGGGTAGCCGTGTTGGTCTGCCATAGTCAAAACAAAATAGAAAATTCAGATATCTGAAGAAGTGTGCATGCACACGAAAGCTCATACCAGGAACAAACTCAGTTGGTCTCTAAGGTGCTACTAGAAAGAATGTGATCTAAACCACAGAGCCTTGGGCTTGCTGATCAGAAGGTCGGCGGTTCGAATCCCCGCGACGGGGTGAGCTCCCGTTGTTCGGTCCCTGCTCCTGCCAACCTAGCAGTTTGAAAGCACCTCAAAGTGCAAGTAGATAAATAGGTACCACTCCGGTGGGAAGGTAAACAGCGTTTCCGTGTGCTCTGGTTTCACCAGAAGCTGCTTAGTCCTGCTGGCCACATCACCCGGAAGCTGTACGCCGGGTCCCTCGGTCAGTAAAGCGAGATGAGTGCCGCAACCCCAGAGTTGTCCATGACTGGACCTAATGGTCAAGGGTCCCTTTACCTTTTAACTTGTGTGCATTCAAGAAAAATTGAAAAATTGAAAGGGAGTAGAAAGACTTGCCATTGCACCCAATGTGTTTTGACTATACGTGATATTGGCTTTATTTGCTACCAGTATCTCTGTAATGTAACCTCTGTGTAAGTTGCAAATCTACTGTATAAGCATTGGAGGAGTGAGAATTTCAAAAAGCAAGCTGAGTTTTTTAAATACTGGTTCAGGAAGTGTGGATTTGGGAGTTTCAAAACAAAAATCTCTTTCCCGCCCCCGCCCCATCCTTAGTTGAGAGCCTGGCCCTAGCCCAGTGTTCATCTGACTAAATTCCATTCTGCTCTTTTATGCTTTGTTTTAGTAATATTCTATTATGTCATCTTGGAAAAACATTTCTAATTTGAAAAGTGCCCTAGAAGTCGGGGCCGGGCCACCCATGAGACAATGAGAGGTGAATGCCTCAGGCGGCAGGATCCACAAGGGGCAGTAGAACACAATGTAGTTCTTTATTTCCTGCCTTGTTTCTGATGTCATCAGCATATAAACTGAGAGTAAACTCCACCCTGTCTTAACACTTTTTAGTATTTCAAATCATAAAGCTTCAACTAACAGCCCTGTGGATACAGCAAACAGCAAGGCAGGAGCAGGCAACCTTGCCAAGCATAATTTAAGCTAGTTGCCTCCATTTGCTGGCACGTAGACATTTGGGTTTGTATGGATCATCTTAATTCATACCACAAATTGACCTCCCAATCTGCATGAGTCTGTTAATGAGTTAATGAACCAGAGGAGCCCTCCTGGCCCAGGCACAGAGGCCTCTTTCACCCTCTCCGCGGCCCTAGAGATGGCCCAGCCCAGCAGGAGGTTGGCCAGGTGGTGCTGGACAGTGATGCAGAAGGGGGAATCTCAGCCGAATCTCAGCTGCAGCTCTTGAAACATTGCACATCTACACAGCAGCCCTGAGAGGCACAGCTGGCTGCCCCGCCCAGCGAGACAGGAGGAGGCAAAAGACCCGTCCAAGAGGGAGCTGGAGGGGGCAGTTGCATGCGCACGATAACCATCTGCCTGTTTGCACTGTATATTTCATTAGCAGCTCTCTTGTTGACAGCAAACAAGCCCAGGAGACTCACATACTTTTATGAGTTTCACAACGGTGAGACAGGGCTGCAGCTGATGGGGGGGGGGTCTCCCCCAAAGGACAATACAAAGGAGACCAGGAGGGCACCAAGGGCTGATTCTAAAGGAGTAGCTCTTCTCAGTTCACTTACTAGATACTACACTGGCCTAAGCTTGCTGCCTTTCCAAAGATACAGCCAAGTTCATCCCACAGAGAACAGATTCCACAGATCAGCTGGGATACTGCTCTGCCATTTGGCAGCACAGAGCATTTCTCTAAGGAATCCTGAAGGAGCCTGAAAGGGTCCAGAAACTCGCCAAGGTGATGCTGGGAACGCCGGACCAGCAGCAGAGAAAGAGCCTATGGGATCAGACCAAAGGGAGCCCTTTCAGTGCAGCACCCTGTTCTCACAGCGGCCACCCAGGTGCCTTTGGGGAGCCCACAAGCAGAACCTGAAAGCAACAGCAACCCCCCCCCCCCATGACTCCCAGTGACTGGTATTATTCAGAGGCACACAGTTTCCAGAATAGCCATCATGGTTTAAGCCTAAGGCCAAGCTAGGAGTCATCACAGGACCTTTTCAGTGGCTGCTCCCAGATTCTGCAATTCCCTCCCTGGAGAAGCCACACTGGCTCCCTCTTTGCTGTCCCTCCACCGGCAGGTGAAGACTTTCCTTTTCCAATATGCTTTTGGGAACAGACTGCTTTTAATGAAACGGCTGGGGCCATGTGGTTGTATTGTAATTATTTGCACAGGTGACAACCATTTTGGGAGTGTCCAATTGATGCGCAATCACCAATGTGCAGGTCCTTTTGGAACTGGAAGAGGGCGGAATGGGGGGCAGGATGGGGCATGCATAGACATGCTCTGCCGACACATGCAGGGGCCTGAAACAAAACCCTCGCACGAAATGGTTGCCGCCTATATGTTCTAAACAGATTATGTATATGTAAATAGTTTTAATTCTATCCATGTTTTTAAAAAAATTATTGTTGCTTTTTTGTTGTTTTTAACTGTAAGCTGCCTTGAGCCCCGTTGGGGGAAAGGTGGGGTATAAATAAATGTGGTGTCATCGTCGTCGTCATCACTACTGCCTGTGGGAAATGAACAGAATTGGGGATCTGTCCTTCTGTGGTGGCATGTTTAAAAAACCAAGGCGCTAGAGGGCAGGCGTGAAACGCAAGCACCCAGGAGGGAAATTAATGACATCGCCAGAGTACCTAACTTGCTCACCTCATGCCTCCGATTTTGGAGAGCTCCTAAAAATAGGCCACAAAAGAATTTAAAAGTAAAGCACCTGTTTCCTAATAATAGTTCATCTGTGTAAACACAGGAAAGAACAAAGTTTATTGGGTCCTTGTTTTGAGGAGACTTATGCAGAAGCTCCCAGGCTGGATCATACTAGCCACACCTGTGTGTATCTAGGCAAATAGCCAGCCAGGCTCCCAGGATAGCCATGAGCCTTCAGTGTGTAAGGAGGCAGGTGCAGGGAGGGAGGGAAGGAGGGCATTTCCAGCTCAGGCAGCGGCAGCGTGAAAGGAAGGGGTTAAAAAGACACAGGCATGTCCTGTTTCCATGGGCGGTGGGGGCTTTTGTAGAGCCTGGCGGCAGCTGGATCAACCCCATGGGAGCTGATCTAGCTCAGCATTCTGTCCCCACAGGGGTCCAGCAGATCATAAGAACATCAGAAGAGCCTGCTGGATCAGGGCAAGGGCTCATCCAGCCCAGCATCCTGTTCTCACAGGGGCCAAACATTTCCCTGTGGGAAGGCAGCAAGCAGGACCCGAGCACGAGAGCCCTCTGCCCTCGTGTGGTTTCCAGCACCCATGGCTAGAAGCCACCCGCAGCCACCTCATTTGAGAGCCGCAGCAGGACCTGTGCCCTCAACACCCAGCACTATTCACAGCAGCCATTGACAGCCTTGTCCTCCATGAATTTGTCTAATCCCCTCTTCAAGCCACGGCAACTTCAACCCACCGTGCCTTGTTTGGTCCTGATTCTCCACTGCCCTTGGCAACAGCTAGTTATATGATAACTGTTGGATTTGTGGTTGATGGACTATAAATAAATTATATTTGCGTTTGGATTAACCATTGTTTTTGCTGTTCTCGTGCCAAGGAACTCTTTCTGAAGCACAATGGGAATCAAGCTAACCATAAAGCCCTTTGGCTCCCTTACGAAGCTCAGCCGTTCACAAGCCCCCTCTCAAGGCAGCCGCAGGCACCACCCGCCCAGGGGTGACCTGGGTCAACCGACCTTTCTGGCAGTTGCTGGAGGTCCAGCAGCGATACTCCAGCTGCCCCTTGAGGCTGGTCTGGGTCTGGACGCAGGGCTTCTCCACATCCAGGATGCCCGGGCATACATCGGCACACTCCTCCGCGGGCTTGTTGTGCAAGATGATGTTTTGCTCGAGGGCGTGGGGGGTCTGCATCAGTCCCCAGTCGATGGTGGAGATGTGGCAGAGCTCCTGGTTGCGCTCGATGCGCACGGAGCCGTTCAGGATGTTGGTCAGGCTGTGCAGGCCGATGTCACGCAGGTGCGGCATTTCAAAGATGACCAGGGCATAGTTGAAGAAGAGGCTGGTCCCCCGGATGACCGCCAGGTTGGGGAAGAGGTCGCGCAAGCTCTCCAGCCCGTAGACACGGAAGAGCAGGAGGTACTCCGTGATCATGACCAGGCGGGGGAAGCTGAAGGGGTGGAAATCCTCGCTGCTGGTGGTGAACAACAGGAGGATCTGCAGGTTGCCCTCGATGATGGTGCAGTTCTCCAGATTCCGCAGCTGGGAGACATCAACGCGGATATCCATGCTCTCGCAGACTGCAAAAACAGGGAATGGCAGAGAAAGAAAATGAGATTCACCAGGACATGAAGGGGAAAACAAGAACAGCTCATGCTCTTCACCTCCCGCACTGTTCCAGCACATAGGAATCTCTTCAGACTGCAGCATTTGACCCACACAAACACCCCTCAGGCTCTTAGACTCACAGAGTTGGAAGGGAGCCCAAGAGTCATCTAGTCCAGCCCCCTGCAATGAAGGAATCTCTCTCTTTTTTTTTTAAATAAGAATTTATTGGCATTTTCATAACAAAACATAAACCCACACCCACACCTACATATATAAATCAAATACAAACACAAATACAATTCTTCTTGTTTACACACTTAAGAAAATATTCTAGTTCCAAATCTTGACAATTGACTTCCCCCACCCTCTCTCCTTCGGTTTTATATCCATATTCTACTTTAATAACTTCCTTTCTCTAAAAAATTTATTCACTTAATAAAATTCAAACCTTAAACAACAATCTTAATAACAATTCTTTGGATCTTAACAAATTATTCTTATATTAAATCTAAACTATTCTTCTTCCCTTAAACTGCTGCTAATATCAAAAAATTTCAAAATATCCCTTTTCTTATTAAAAGTTAAAATAAAGCTTAATGTCTTAACCCTCCGATTTCAGATTACCATAACAGAGCATTTATATTTTATACTTAATAGAGTTCACCCTATCCCCCCTCTATCCAATGTCCTTCTCCATCTTTCACCGGAACCGCTCCTCAGATTGTCCTCTTTTCTTATACGCCCGCAGAACCAGACACAGAACCAGACACCGTCCCCAACAGTCCTTGCATCGAGCATCAGGATACACTGTTCATCTTCTCTCGGCTTCTCCCATTCAATGCTGCATTCTTCTATTTGTAAATATCTTAATTTCTTGACCATCGCTCCCGAGCTCACACCTCGGGGGCTGGATATAACATTCCTCGCTTCTTTTTCCGGGGATCGCCATGCCAACTCACTCAATTTTCCAATCAACTCCCTCAGCTCTTTGCCCAGACTTTCTTCCATAGTATCGAGTATCTGGAAGGTCTCCTCTGTGGGAAATAGATTTTTCTTCAAATCCCCACTCAAAACCTTCAATTTCCGATTAATCAGTTCCAGTTTCAGTATAATAATCCTTTCTTCATCAGTTAGTCCAGAGTCCAAAACAGTTTCAAAAACAAAGCCCAACATGGTGAGGACGGGCATAGGTATCAAATTTCAGTTTCTATTTCAGTGTTATTCATCATGTAGCAGTAATTTTCCACTTCGGTTCAGAGTCTTCGCAGCCATTTTCTCTGAAACCGGGGCGCAAAGACCAAAACTTTCAAATGGAATATTTTCCATCCTCTTCCTCCCCCAAGGGAGATCTGTAAAGTCTCACTCCTAAAAAAGTCTTAACAATATATCCATCCAATAGCAACAGTATCACAATCTGTTATTTCTCTTGCCTCCGAAGGGAGACAGGCAGACTTCCTTTATCTACAGCCTCCAGGGTCGTTAAGTCGTTAAGTCTTTAAACTCAGCAGTTAATCCAATCAAGTACTTACGACCTCCTGCTTCTTTCCCTTTCATCTCTCAGGGAGAAAGTCGTCGCTCACCACGGCCAGTTCTCGCCGCTTTTCCGCCCGGTTGGGGCATTTCCCCTAATGGCCCGGCTCCGCGTTCCCTTCACCCCCACTCCCCCTTTACAGGGGGAGCGAGGGAAGGGTGCGTAGCCTAGCGGGCCCGCCGGGGAGCCCGAGGCACGGGACGCTCTTCCCGGCCTCACCGGAGCCCCGCGTAGCGGTGGCGGGGCTCCAACCCCCGGGCTGGACTGAGTGGCCTCACAGCCGAGGCAACCCAGCGACCGCCCGCGATGGCGACCTCGCCGGAAGTCCGCAATGAAGGAATCTCAACATTCTTGCACCGCCTGTTCATGTGAATGGCCCAGGAGGAGAGGCTGCTCCTTTCAACCGCCTCAGAGGGCCCTCTGTCTGACACAAGGAGCCTCTGTCTGTCTGAACAGCCAAAAGAAGAGAGGATGGACAGACCTCTCAAATTTGCTTTCCCATTTCCCCAATCTTACATTCAGCTAACTCCATTTCCTCAACAGTTCTTAAGCCCTCGTGAAGCCCACCAGCACTTTATTTATTTGGAAAAGTATTTATATGCTGCCAACTCAGTTGGCCACAACAGGGGGCAGATGAGATGTATATCTCACCATTAAAAAGCAGGACAAAACAATCGTTAAAAGGACTGTCCTGAAGTTGAGGCTCCAGTACTTTGGCCACTTCATGAGAAGAGAAGACTCCCTGGAAAAGACCCTGATGTTGGGAAAGATGGAGGGCACAAGGAGAAGGGGACGACAGAGGATGGATGGTTGGACAGTGTTCTCGAAGCTACTAACATGAGTTTGGCCAAACTGCGGGAGGCAGTGGAGGATAGGGGTGCCTGGCGTGCTCTGGTCCACGGGGTCACGAAGAGTCGGACACGACTGAACGACTGAACAACAAAAACTCTCCTAGTTTCCCCCGATGCTGCATTTTATGTTATTTTCACTAATACATAACAACTTATGCACGCTTTCTCCTAACATATTGTTATAGGTTTGTGGGTGCCAAACCCCTCTAATCCTTGGATCCAGCAAGTGTTAAAGCTAAGCCAGGAGAGCTTCCTGTTGAGGAGACTGACTGAGTGATGGCCTGGGCCATTAAGAGAACAAAGGAAAGGGGGATCTGTGCCAGACAATAAGTGGGTGGGGGCCCTACTTCAACTCTTAGATAGCTAGAAGGAAAAGGCCTGAGTTTTACAGCAGAGTTTGCTATGGTGTGAGCTTGAAATAAAGCAGCAAGGAGAGGCTCAGAAAGCAATGTTTGATTTCTGATGGAATCCAAGGCTGTGACTATGGGAGGAGAAGAAGCAAGACCTTTTGGGGGGTGTAGGCTCAGTTTGTATATATGTGTAAATAAACCACATATCATAAAGACACCGCAGTCTCCTCTGTGCCTCATTCCAAAGGGAAACACAAACTCTGGGAAAGCATCCAAAATCCCTGGGATCTCTCAGCGCTCAGAGATTGGGGTGGCCTGAAACAATACGGTACGGTATGCGCTTTTGAAAACAGAAGAGGAATTACAAGGAAAAGAGACGGCAAAGAGGCCACATCGCTCCTATCCCCACACCCTCCACCAGGGAGAGGCCCAAGACCCCTGCTGGGCACAGACAGCCCATTTTCAACACCCGTCTTGTTGCACCTGATGGAAGGAAAAACCCTCCTCCCAGACCCTGAAGCAGCTTGGCTTATGGATCCATTAGTCGTATTTCTCAGACTACAGGGGGCTTCTTCTCTTGTCACAGTGGCTAAGCAGGACACATTGAGCAGAAAAATAAAACAATACTATAGTAAAACAACAACAACAATAACCCTACAAGAAGCTTTAAAATAAGCTTTGTCCCACGTGTCCTCTGAATTGCTTTGCTCGGCAGAATTGGCACTGCTACAGGTGCCACGCAGTACCCGTTCTGCATTTACAGGGTATTTGTTCTTGTTTCTATTATCTATTTTGTTTTTATCTTGTATTTTTATACTGTGAGCCACCCTGAGAACTATGGAGGAATGGCAGTATACGGATTTAATATGAATAAATAAAGGAAGCAGGTCATTTAGGGTGGCACCAGCACTTTGGAACTCCCTGCCTATTGAGATCAAGCAGGTGTCTCTGCTGGACTCTTTGGCTCCTGCTAAAAAAAATTGCTTAGACAAGCCTACCCAGATGCTTAGAAATACTGCTGTGAATTTTTTACCTGTTTTAGTATTTTAACTTCTTGCATGTTTTAAAGTATTGGAAATCTTTCTTAATTTTCTCATTTAATCATTTTGTAAACCACTCTGAGGTTCTGTTTTTCCTTTTTTTACAATCAATATTATTATTAATGCTTTATACTGTTGTAAACTGCTAAGAGGTGGGAGGTTATATTTAAAAAATCAAGTGGTGTTTTTATTTAAGTACTGTACATAGTCTGATCCCAGTGATGCCTGACGGTTGAAGCAGTTTCCCTGAAATGCACTGGGTCATCATAAAGTGATTTCTTATGAATTTTGGGTGTTTAAGGTGTGTGTGTGTGTGTGTGTGTGTGTGTGTGTGTGTGAAGTCTTACTTTGTGAAGAGTTTCTCACTGGAAAAGCAGTCTGTCAAGTTATTAATTTAAAACCCCCTACAAATTATCTACTTTTGCATTCATTTGAAATTCCTCCCTTCCTTCCTTTCCCCAGAAGACACCCCCACCCCCCCGGCAACAAAAAGTTAAATTCACTTCAGTTCAACATGGTTCTGTGCAAAACTCTCACACAACCAACCCATAATAAACACACATTTTTATAAATAAATAAAAAGCATTCCTTTGATCTTGATCTCTCTTTCAACCTTTCTTAGCCCACGAGAAACCCTCGTCACAACCCTCATCCTGGCCTTCCTCGCAGAGTTGTTGGAAAGATGGAAAGAACCAGCTACAAACAGGAGGTTCAGGTACCAAAGTGGTGTGCGATGTGCATGTTTATGACGCGGTGCAGGGATGCCTGAGATGGCCATTTTAAGCTTTCCCATGCGGGTCTTTTCCCACCTACTACACCTTTCACTCTGAGGTTTGCCATCCGCTCCCCTTGGCATTCTGCACAGGCAGAGGTGGGCCTTGTGGGAATCCTGGCTGCACACTGTGGATCTGCTGCAAATGGACACCTGCTCCTCTGCAGCAGCCTTTGGGCCCATGGCAATGGCTCCCTTTCAAGGCCTTGGGCCAGATCCGGCAGGCTTCCTGGTGTTGGCCGAGAGGCCGGTCCCAGTCTCTCCCCAGAGAAAGGCAGATAAGGAAGGAAGAGAGGAAGGGCGCCTGCCAGGGCACAGAAGAAGGCCTGGCACCAGCCCAGCTCTAATCTCTGTCCCTGCATGCCAGTATTTACTTGGAGGTGGGGGCAGGCCCTCAGAGGTCATTTTCATTTCCTCCTGGGCAACATGAACAGCAAAGCAAAGGGACACAGCTGCCTGATTCCCACCAGCGGTAAATTTCATCATGGCAGCTGCCACAGCCATGCCCAGAAGGAGGCTCCAAGAGCTTGTGTCAATCCACTTTACAGTAAAACTGGCCCCTGGGTTTGTTATCTCCTCCTCCCTCCCCAACCACTTTCCTTTGGTGTCACGGCTTTTTAGATGGTAGAGATCTGCAAGCTGCTCTGGGCCCTTTTGGGGCTGGAAAATGGGATCTAAAAAATATTTAAATAGGATATCACTGCATATACTGTACTCCCTGCCCCTCCAACAGCAGCTGTATGCAGTTAGCATCAGCTCACGGTTGTAGGGTAAAGTCAGGCCCCAGAGTCAGGAGCAGGTCAGCAATAAAACACCCGGTGTGAGTGAAGTTAACTCTTTATTCAAAGAAAGCGAAACAGTGCAGGCCTAGAGATCACAGCAACTCTTCCCAGTAGACCTTGGCCCAATGAGGCCATTCTGAGGACTTCCCACGGCTCTGTAAGGCTCCTTCCACAAATTAAACCAGGGACCTTCTGCATGCAAAGCCTGGGCTCTGTACCACCAACCCCAGCCGTCCACTAAAAATAAAGCAAATGACAGTCCTCAAAGTTTCCATTTAAACAGAAACAGAAAACGTTGCTTTTTACCAAGATCTATTTGTTTAACATTGTCTGCACTGGCCGGCAGCTGCTCCACAGGGTTTCAGAAACAGGAGGCATTCCCAGACCATCCTGAAAATACCAGGGATTGAACCTGGGGCCTCCTGTGTGCAAATCATGTACTCTGCTGCCAAGCATTGAACTGGTGGCTCTTTGAACTCTCCCTGAAATAGCTCCCCAATTGCTTTGCTGTCCGTTTGCTGTACCGAGTGGCTGGAAAACTAATGGTCCCGAAAGGGGCCTGGCATCCTGGCGGTGGGGGTGCAGCTTCCCAAGTGCTCAGCTTCCATCTTTCACAAAAGGAGAATCTGGCACCTGCCCAGACTTGCTGCTTCCTTTCTGCTGCTAATGGTACCTTTGTGGTACATGGACAAAGGCAAGAAGCCTTACAAAGCTCAGCAAAGGCACAAGAGGAGCAGCCCAGAGAGATGTGGAGGAGAAGGCGCTGCGCTCAGGCATCAGGTCCAGGAAAAAAGCCCTGTTTGATCACCTGTTTAAACAGTTCCGTTTCTGTTCCGGAAGGTCTGAATAGCCACGGGAAATATTTGCTCACAGTATTTTGATATCTCAGTGTTTGCTAAGTATGACAAAACACTCACTAAGGTGGGGTGGGGGGCTGTGAGGAGAACCGGGAAGGGATCCTCCAGCTTTGTTTGTCAAAATGGCAAGGGAAGGGTGGTGCTTGGGAGGTGAGGGGCCATTTTGATAGAGCTACCTGCCACGAGGCTCCTTCTCCTGCCCACCTGGCACACATGGGGGCTTGAGGTGCTCTTGGCCCTGAACTGGAGCAAGTCAGCAAGGCCTCAGGACTGGCTGCAAATCGTCTGCCCCAGGTGGTAGTGGGGGCGGTCAAAGGATCCCATCCCGTCCCCAGTAGGCACCGCCAGTGCTATTTTTCTAGAAAAAAGAGGTGCCGGAACTCACCATGAGCCCCTCTCTTGTTCTCTTAGAATGGCAAATGGCGCCCACCGGAGAGGTGCCAGAACGGAGTTCCGGCTGACAAAAAGCTCTGGTCACCACCACCTTTGTGTAAAAGGCTTCCCTGGGAACGTGCAGAAAAAGACAACCTGCTCAGAAGTGCCCCCCCCCATGGCTACAAAGGGCAGCAAAGGAGCCCCTGTCTTGGCATGGCTGCGCTGCTGCTCCTGCCCATGCTCCTCTCTCATGGTGTGTGCATGTGAAACCTGAAGCCAAATTATCACCTCCAGAGCAACGTCTCAGTCCAAACTGACATTTACTATAAACACAGGGGCTAAATTCTGTAAACGCAAATTTCAAACCCCAAACACTCTGCCTGGCAACAAGAGAGGATCAGCCTGGTGCTCTTGGGAGGCACAAAGGGAAGGGGAGCAAAGGGGAGTCCGGCTGCATTCAGAGACCGCCAAGCGCCCACCGGGACTCTAGCTTGCCCAGGGAGCTGGAAAAGGCAAGCTCACGCCTGGAACAGAGGCACTTGCTTGGCACAATGGACTAGAAGCCGCAATCACCTCTCTTCAGATGTGGGTTTTCATGAGTGAGAGATGCCATGGGTAAGCAGGAGCTATAAAGGCTGCAGCTCAGCGGCAGAACAGCTGCTTGGCATGCAGAAGGTCCCAGGTCTGTTTCCCTCTGGCACTGCCAGGTAGAGCTGAGAGAGGACCCTGAGTGTGAAACCCTGGAAAGCCACAGCCACAAAGTGTAGACACTACTGAACTAGGCAGATCAATGGTCTGACTCAGAATAAGGCAGCCTTCTCCCTATACAGGGGTGCCTGTGATCTGATAAAGACCATCATTACGCTGATTGAGCAGCTACAGCGAGTCCACAGCTTTGTCCTCCCAACACCTCAGCCCCTGCTGCCTTACTCTGCCTAATGGTGGGGCCAGTCCTGTGCACACAGCAAGGTCTTACGCCAGCTTACCCAGTTAAACACCACCATCCCAGTAGGCTGGTGGGGATGGGGTGGGGGCTTCTCTTCAGCTAAAATTGTGGTGCTTGGGGCATGAGCTGCTTTGAGCTTTCCAAGGCAAAACCAGCACCAGGTTAACAAAGGGAGGCCGCCTGGTGGGCAGATGCTGGCTGGACTCAACCTGGTCCCAGCTTCCTCTTCCAGGTCTCCGTTCCTGCCTTTCCCACCTGGAGCTAGCTGGAAGCTGCCCCCCATCTCTGGTCTAGGGCTCTCCTGTTGCCACCCAGGCCTCCTGTGACTCCCCTCCATCCCCTCCCCTCCCTACAGTCTTTTATGCCCCTGGAATCCAGCAAAGGGGCACAGGAAGCGCCTTCTCCCCACCAAAGGTTCTCTCAGGCAGCAATATCTAGGAACAGAGGAAGCTGCCTCACAACAAGTCAGACCCAGGGAAGGATTTACGTATACCAGTAAGCTAAAACAAGCTCTAGATTAGGGCCCCACTCTCTTGGGGCCCCCAAACAAAATTAAAGGGGGGAAAACCTGGATGTACATTTCAAAAATAAAAGATAAAAACAAATAAAATAAAACCTACATACAGGAACAGTGTTTTGTGTTGTGTAGGCTCCTATGATGTGAGTAATGGGCCCTGCCTGCTCCCTAAAATATCACTGGTTTGCTCATTTCTATATACAGGGTGCCTACATTCTGCATGTGCAAATGGCTTTAGATACCTATTAGGTCCATAAATGACCATAAAGCATATATTCAACACAAAAAACAGCAACAATTTGTTGTTGACAAAGGACAGCTGTGGTGTAGTGGTTAAGAGTGGTAGACTCGTAATCTGGGGAACCGGGTTCGTGTCTCCGCTCCTCCACATGCAGCTGCTGGGTGACCTTGGGCTAGTCACACTTCTCTGAAGTCTCTCAGCCCCACTCACCTCACAGAGTGTTTGTTGTGGGGGAGGAAGGGAAAGGAGAATGTGAGCTGCTTTGAGACTCCTTCGGGTAGTGAAAAGCGGGGTATCAAATCCAAACTCTTCTTCTCTTCTTCTTCAGCTGGACATAGAAAGGGCCCCATTACCTTCAGTTTAGGTTTGATGAGGCTTAGGGCCTCATCAAACCAAAATCCGGCCCTGGTCAGATCACTGGGGCCCATTTAGTACAGCAATATCTACCCTGGCCAGCAGCAGCTACCCAGGGTTTCAGGCAGGGAATCTTTAACTTGTTGTGAACACCCAATGAAACTGATTATTGGAAAATTCAGGTTTGACAAAAGGAAGGACTTCTTTGCACAGAGTGCAGTTAAATCATAGAACTCTCTCCAACAAGAAGGAACGGCTTAGGGAGCTGGGTATGTTTAGCCTGGAGAAGAGAAGGTTAAGGGGTGATATGATAGCCATGTTCAAAGATATAAAAGGATGTCATCTAGAGGAGGGAGAAAGATTGTTTTCTGCTGCTCCAGAGAAGCGGACACGGGGCAATGGATTCAAACTACAAGAAAGAAGATTCCACCTAAACATTAGGAAGAACTTCCTGACAGAGCTGTTCGGCAGTGGAATTTGCTACCAAGGAGTGTGGTGGAGTCTCCTTCTTTGGAGGTCTTTAAGCAGAGGCTTGACAGCCATCTGTCAGGAATGCTTTGATGGTGTTTCCTGCTTGGCAGGGGGTTGGACTGGATGGCCCTTGTGGTCTCTCCCAACTCTAGGATTCTAAGAGGAGGTTATGGCCAACAGCTGTAGAAGAGGATTAGACATATTCAGGGAGGCTAGGCATGATGGCTGTGTGCTGCCTTCATTACCAAAGGGAGCAATCGCCTTTGAATAATACCAGTTTCTGGGGAACACAAGTGGGAAGAGTGGCTTGGGTTGACCTCATTATACACCAGTCGACTCAAGCAGGGCTGGGAAGAGCAAGGTTACGTTTCCAGTTTGCAGCTCTGTGAAACCTGACGGTCCTGGGGGGCTTAAGAGCCACACAACCTGGTTTCTGCCATTCTGCTTACAGCAACAATGCCCCGGGATCCCTCCCTGCCCACTGCTGGCTCAGCTGCTGGGGGTCTTGTTAAATCCCCACAATTGCCCATTTCCAGGGACTCCTGCTGCCACTTACTAGCATCAGACCATCTATTCCTCCAACCTTTTGCTCCTCACTCAGTGGGCTGGGGGTTGAGGGGTGGTTTCCCCTCATATGTGGGGCAAATTCTTCCCTTAGTTGAGCCAAACACAACCTGCTTTGCAACAACCTCTGTGTTTTGGTTCTGCTCTGTTTGCCAACAGAGAAAGTTACTTTTGTGTGCCTGGCCTATAAATCCGGCCAGTTTACACAAGATACTTTGGTCCCTGTTCCCTCACACACCTGCTGTCCTCACTTTATCCACAACAGCACAGGTAGGTAGATGCCAAGGGTTGTAGTCCAACAACAGCTGGAGACCCAAGTTAGAGAAATACTGTGTGACTAGGTTGTCAAAGTCTGGCATAAGTGCACTTGTGGATTACAGTCCATTCACATCTGACAAAGTAGACTGTTGTGCATGAAAGCTTAGGCCATAATAAATGTGTTAAGTCTCTAAGGTGCACAAAGTTATTCATTCACTCACTCATCCACCCACCCACCCACCCACCCTTTCTTCCCAAGGAGCCCAGGGCAGCAAGCAGCAAGCAAACAGTTTATTGTTTTAGCACATCTAAAAATATATATTTAAAACAATTCCAGTACAGATGCAGACTTTTTATTGAATTTCCCCAGAGGAAAAAAATTAATACTTATGCTCAGCGAAGACCAATAAAACAAACATGCAAAGTAATTCTCCCTTCTAGCAGCTAACACACACGATAAACACATCAGTAATTGTGACTCTCTCTTGGCCAAATCATCTATTTAGAAACAAAACACGCAGAAATATGAACACACTCAAGACAACATGAGTCAAACATTTTCTTCCTCTCTTAAATCTTATCCAGAGAGCCAGTTTCACCACCAGCAGGGGGCTTCATAGCTGCTCTCGGGGGGGGGGGTTTACGGAGTTTTAATTCTAGCTGCAATTTTATCAGTCAAGAGTTTTCCTGCCTTACATCATTCTTAATAAGCGGATCAGGACAACGGATGGGTTAAATACCAGGAGCTCTTGCCCAGTGAGATCCTTTATTACAATAATTAACACTCTCCAAAGAGAAGCTCTTTCCCCCTTCAGACAAGCCCCTCAAATGTGGAACCCAGCAGCCCTGGGGGCTCTCAGCACCCCCAGCAATCACCCAGCTGCCCATAATAGACATTCTGAGAACAACCCCTGAGCACCCTGCATTTATCTGCCATAGTCCTGCACTGTTTGTCCTGGCCCACGGTTGACTCTTGAGAGTGGACTTTGAGATACACAAACTCTGCTCTGGGCCAGTTTACAGGGTGCTTGGTGAGGTGAGCAAGTCGGGTGCTTCTTCCTACTTGGGCTGACGGCTTTGGGGAGGAGGGGGCAGAGAGTTGAGTCTGCAGCAAAGCAGCCATCACCACCTAGGCACCACTCCCCCCCCCCACAAAGCACTTCTGCACACACACACACACACACCCCAGCAACTGCCCAGCTCAGGAGGCACTTACTTTCTGCTGCAACGGGTTCAGGCGGAGCCAGCCAGAAGAGGCAAAGGATGAGCAGGGCTTCCTTGGCATGCCAGAAGGCGAGAGCAGGGCGCCCTCCCTTCACCTTCCGCTCCATGGTCCATGAACAACCCAGTTCTCGAGGGCAAAGGAGGAGAGGAGGGGGCAACACTGGGGAGGGGGGGAGGTGGAAATGTTGGCTGGGCTCCACTCTCAGTCTCAAGAGGTCAGGGTTTCTCTTTCATGGGGGGGGTAGAGAGCCCCCCTCTCACCACAGAGGGTCAGGTCCACTGCAGAGGTGTGAGCAGCAGCCCCTGGGCTCTGGCTGGTCTCTCCCGGTGGTGGCAGCGTCTGCTCTCCATCCTACTGCCCAGAAGCCTCTGGCACCCTGGGGACTCCCGCACCTGGGCACCGAGAAAGCAGGCAGAGTGGAAACATCCCCAGCCAGGGCAGCTCAGGGGTGGAGCCAGTCTGTCTTTCTTGCACAGGCAACACACAAGACCTTGCACACAAACACTGCTTGCCCGTTGGGGTTGTGTGTGGCTGGGGGGTGGGGGGAGAGAAGCAGCCCGCCTCTTGCTGGAGGGCTGGAGAGCCAGAATTGGGCCAGTTCCAACGGTTTGTTTTCGGTTGTTACTTCAAAATATTTAGCCTGACAACTGGAGCAAGATGAGGTTGGACGAAGGAACTGGCTTCCCTTTCTTGTTTGGGAAATAAGGAAAGGAGTGAGGAGCAGCCACTGGAGGGAGAGAAAGTGGGGGGCAATCAGGAGGGGTGGGGGGCAGGGAAAGCACCTCATTGCAGGAACGGGATGCAGAGGAGATGGTGAGAAGAGCTGGGTTCAAAAGTGGAGCAATGAAAGAGGAACAGAGGGGAAATCAGGGCAGGAAACGGGGGGGGGGGCGCTTCACCTGGGACCACAGACCATTGGTCCACCGGGCAGAAGATCAACAGCACTAACTGGCAGCAGCTCTTCCTGTTTGGGAAGGAAAGGCGGAAGCTCAGGGGCAGAGCAGTTGCTTGGCATGCAGGTACCACTGTAAGTAAAATTTAAGCTGCTACCTTGAATTGCACCCTGAAGGGCTGCCCAACTTGCTTTAGTCAAGACTGAGGGCATGACTGACAGACTGACAGCTGTTAACAGAAAAGGCATTGGATTATTCAACACGATGAGGGAGTCTGCAACTGCCATGCTAGTAATTGGGTGGCTGTTTAGTCGCTCCCTGTCTCACCGCGGCTTTTCAAAAGCCAGCCTTTTCAACTTGCTCAATTAAGGACTTTAGGTAATGATTTCAAACAGTTCACCCCTGGCAAAACAGGTTGCCTGTGAAGTATCAAGCAATTGACTAAGTAACGAGCCGCAGAGCTGATAATAATCAATCAGGCACAACTTGACAGACCATACAAACACTTTAATCCCCGGACAGCCTTTGCCAAAATCTACGGCAGCCAAAGCTGAAACAATGAACAGGCCACACAAAAATCCTGCGTCCCCAGTCCTGCATTGAAGTAAGCGTTGCGTCTGTGATGACTTATGCTCTTTAAAACTATGTGCATATATATATTGCATGATGCACACACTCCCTCTCCTGCTGGCCTTCGTGCTCAGTTGGGGCACATGATGGGCAAGAACTGACGAAGGAGGGCGGTCGCTTAGGTCTGCTCTGGTGTGCGCATGCAGAGAGTCGTCTTGGCCAAGTGAAATATTGCAAGCAGGTCTCTTCTCCGGCCTGCTCCAAAGGGTACTTCCACAAACACAAGCAGGCAGGTCAGCTCAAAACACAAGCCTTGGGCCAGAGTCACGCACCAGGACAGCAGCAAAGGCAGCTTGAGGAGAAGAGGCTCCAGAGCAGCGGGCGGGAGAGGAGGTGCGACCGCTTGCCAAAGAGGAGGAGGAGGAGGCAGCCCTCTGCCCCAAAGCAAAAGGAACAGAAGAATCTTGCGGCACCTTAAAGACTAACAAATTTATTATGCATAATAAACTTTTGTGGGCCATGGAGGCCTTGTGCAAAACTGTCAGCTGTCCAGTAAAGTCACAAGCGGTGTACGGACATTTAAGACATACAAAATGTATCAAACAAAGCGGCATCAAAGTTGTAAACAGTGGGGTCAGAGGAAATGAAACACAAGGCATTACAAACAGTGATAGCTGCATAATTAACAGAAGCACTTCACCATGTTGGTAATACTTTTTACAATTCTCTCTACCACGCAAACACACGAGTACGAGTGTGTGTGTGTGTGTGTGTGTGTGTGTGTGTGTGTGTGTGTGAATATCTAGAAGACCAGAATCCTTATATACTGGAGCACCCTCTGCTGACCACAAGAGGACCCTTTTTACCTCACTCCACAAAGACCAACCACCCTGAACTCTTAACACTGGACCTCCTGACCTCCATCCCTAGTCTCAGTCCTTGCATTGGCGTGCCCTCTGGTGGCCAAATCTGCCCACTGCAGCTTCCAGAATGATTTTAACCTCCCTTTGAGGTTTATCTGGCATTGACCTCTGCTGTCTACTCTGGGAAGAGGACAACCGTGGCTCAGTGGCAGGGTGTCCAAGGGGCATGCAGAAGGGCTCCACTGACAGCATCTCCAGGTGGCGGTGGGAAAGTCTTCTCATCAGAAACCTTGGCAGGCCACTGCTGCCAGTCAGTGCAGGCAACACTGAGCTAGATGAACCCCAATGGCAGCTTTCTATGCTGAACTAGTTAAACTACAGGGGGGCCACTGAACCATCGAGGCAGGATCTCTGCAAGGTGGGCAGGTATTACTTTTTCCACAGTGCAGACTGTGTGGGTGGGAGATTATAGGTGCTGAGAGAGATAGAGGAGAGAACTTATCTACAGTCTCTTCATGAAATCCTAGAAAGAGGTGACATCTGAATCCTTAAGAATCACACACAAACCACTTTGTGAAGCAGTCATTTAGCTGCTTGACCTTTTAACTTGAACCAAATTCAGCAAAAACAAAAAGCAGCATAGCAGGAAGGCACGTTATTAAAAACTGACCAGGGACCTTTTTTGGTCACGAATTCCTGGAGGAAGGGATGGCTAGTGGGGGGGGGGATGCTGGCATGGGGGTGGTGGAGTTCTGTTCCCCAAGTAGGTCAGAAATAGTTGGGAAGTAAATTTCCCCCTCCCCAAAAGCAAGCATACATACAAAGCATTTTTTTAAAGAAGGCCCAAATGGTTGCCTCTGCTGGAAGCCAACTGATGAAAACGCCAAGCCCCAGGGTGCTGGAGGCAGAGGCAGAGAGAGAGCTGTCACCTACCCAACATGGGAGCCCTCCCTCTTGGCACAGCATGAGTGTGGGGCAACGCAGGCATTTCATGCTGGGCTCCCTCCCGGCAAGCCCCTTCCCTGTCCACACTGCAGCAACCATGGGCTGGTTGTCGAAGGCTGGAGCGTGCCCGAGATGCTGTGCCACACTCTCCTGGGTTGGTGAATGGATGGGGTTGGAAGAGCAGGGTGCCTCCTCCCTCCCGGTGTCCCTGATTCACGAGCAGCTGCTCCTTCGCCTGCGGAAGAGGGTGACAGGGCTGCTGGCCTCCCCCTCCTGGTCGCTCTCGCAGCCGCGCTGTTTGGGGGGCAGAGGAGGGCAGAGTGAAGGGGACGAAGGCCAGGCAAGGGTGGCTTGGGAGGGAAGACGTGGGGGTCAGAGGCAGGGAAGGGTCCCCGGGACAGGCCCCCTCCTCTTCATCAGGATTTGAGAAGCAGGACAAGGAGGCCATCGCCTAGGAAAGGGCACTCACCAAGTTCTCCTCATCCCTCTTCTGCTGGCACAGGAGGCCCATCCGGCAGAGGCGGTTGCAGGCCGAAACCATGTTGTAGGAGAGCTGGAGAGGAAATGCAGAGATGAGGCGCGCCCACGACTCAGGCACACAGAGCCTCTCGCAGGAAGACATTGTGCACCTCCCTCACAGCCCACAGACATCTCTTTCAAAAAGCCTTTGAAGGGGAGATTGTGAGCTGTTGGGATTTGTCCTGGATTTGAAACTGGGCTTAAATACACTCATACAGTCATGCCTCTAGATGCGAACGCTGCGCGTTGCATTTGTCATGGGTTACGAACACGCCGAACCCGGAAGTACAGGAACGGGCTACTTCCGGGTTTGGCAGTTTGCGCATGCACAGAAGCGCCGAATCGCGCTTTGTGCATGCGCTGAATCGCGTCGCGCACATGCGCAAATGCGGTGCTTCAGGTTGCACGCTGCTCATGTTGCAAACGGGGCTCCGGAATGGATCCCATTCGCAACCAGAGGTATGACTGTACTTTGGTTTGCAAACAGAATCCGTGCACTCAATCGGAAGCTGCGGAAGCCCTGTCAGATGTTCGGGTTGCAAAGAACGTTGGCAAACCGGAACATTCACTTCCGGGTTTGCAGTGTTCGGGAGCCAAAACGTTCGAGTCGCAAGGCACAACTGTATGCAATTTCTGAATTGTTTCTATGTGTGCAAGCAACTGTTTTTAGATAGGCTTTTGTTTCACTGCAAATCACTTCAAGTGCCTCGTAGGAAGCAATTCATAAATGAAACTAATAATAATAATGGTTCAGGTCAGATTAGGGCACCCCCCCCCTGCCAAGGGACAGATGTCCCGCACCCTCCGGCTTCTTTTTGCTGACTGGCTTTGAGGGTGCAGGTTGGGGGGGGGGGAGGTTGCTCAATTTACCTTCCACTTCCGGCGAGCATTGAACTTGCGGAAGTTCTTCATGTTGATGGAGGAGCGGCTCCGGTTCGCAACCTGCTTCCGGGTCAGGGGCTGGAAAAAACAGGCACCTGCAGCTCTGCCCATAACCAAAATCCTCCTGCCTCCCCTCCCCCCTCAGTTCAGGCCAGGATGGGGTCAGAGAAGAAACCAAGGAGGGTTCCAGAAAAACTCGACCAAGATCTCAAGGGCTAATCCTGAGCTGGACAGATCCCAAAGGTCTGGCTCAGTCTAAGACAGCTTCACCAGCTGCCTCCCTGAAGCCAGCCTCCCCTCCCATGCTCTGACCTTGATCCAGGGGTGGATGAGGCATTCCTCTGCCGACATTCGGTCTCTGAAACACAGAGGAAAAAACGCATATCTGACTTTCTGTCATTTCCCCGCTGGAGGGGAGAGAGGGAGGCCTGCAGGAGAATCCCTCTGGGGACTGAGCCAAGGTCCCACTAGGAGGAAGAGAAGGAGGGGGAGAATCTCAGCCTAGTTTGCACTCAAAGGCAAACCTCCCTTGTTTGCACTTTCCAGAACAATTTGAGGAGCAAAAGGTAGCCATCCTTCAAAATTTGCACGCCTCTGAATTCAGCTTCCAGCCAAGTCGTGTGTTCATTAGAAACACGCATATTAGTAAAAGTAAGACACAAAAAAATGCATTATGGAAGCATTGCCAAAATGTGTCCATTAGGAGAAATTCATCCCAAAATGCTGATGAGGAGGGCTTTTTTCCATTGTAGATTGCTGTTGAAATGTGGAGAATTGAATTTAAGACAGGAAAAATGAGAACCTGAGAGAACCACCATGGAGAGATTCACCCCTGGTGGGCCATTACCCAGGTTCCTTCACCAACAGCTGCCGGATGAAGTCCTTGGCCAGCTCGGATGTTTGGCTGAAGTACTTGTCCTCAAACTCATAGGTGCCGGAGACGACGCTGGTCAGGGTCTCTGCGTCCGTCTCTCCCTGGAAAGGGGACATGCCGCTCAGTCTGCAAAAGGCAGAGAAGGCAGGATAAAAAGGAAGGCTCACAGCGGGGATCAGGCAGGCATTACTGAGAGCAGGCAAGCATGGGTGGGCGGGCGGGCGTGCAATCATTTAAAGTTATTTAAAACCCTGAATTCTTCCAAGGGAGCTTGCACTTACTGAAGGAGCCTTATGAGCCCACTGCAAAATCAACAAATGTCCTCCTAAAAAATCAACAGCCCACATGCCACGGAGAGTAGCAAATGAGGACCAATAAAGTGGGGAGGTCTTCTGCACTCCAAGTGCCATTTCCTCCATTGCTCCATCAGTGCTGGCAACCTCCAGAACGGAGGGGCATCTGGGAAGAGCCAGCTTCCTTTATTTATTTATAGACTGCCCTTCATTACATTGTGATCGCAGAAGAGCTTCCAGTAAAGGTGCAATGAAAACATATTATACAACACAAAAGGGGGGGAGGGGGGGTCCAATATAAAACCATGGCCAGTAGGAGAGCAGCAAAGCAACAACGACGCCAGACCTTGAGACCAGATTTTGGAATCAAGCCATTCAGGTCATCCAAAGGCCTGAGACAACAGCGAGTCATTGTCTTTAGCACTATTTGAAAAAGTATTTTCTAATTGTTCTTTTCCTCTAAGGACGAATTAATTTTTTTAAGGAATTAAAATCCATCCTAGACGTAAGTAATTCTGGGGCCCTGCACTGCCATCACCAGCACTGCCAACTGCCACCCTCAACCTCAAATACAGGGAGTCTCAGGGTACTTACAAGATGTAGGTAATCACCCCGATGCTCCTGGAAGAAAAAGGGAGAGAGAGAGAGAGAGAAGCTGAAGGGAGCACCCACCAAGTACATTCCTTGACAGGACACCTGGTGACTGGGTAGGCATGCAAAATCCAACACGGAGGGCTGGGCCATCCCAACTAGACAGAGGGAAGACTCAGGGAGGACTGGTGGGACTGGAGGAAGGCCTCAGCCCAGTGGCAAGTGTGGGTGGGTGTCTTCATATTTGACAGGTAAAACACAAACCCAACATGAGCTTAGCTTGTGCACCATTTTCCCTGCGGTGCTTTGGAGGACTGGAGACACAGAGAGAGTCTGGCACGTGAGCACTTCCTGGAGGGCCCTGCTCACTCCATTAGTCTCTCTCTCTTCCCCCACCTGCCCCAGCCACCCAAGGGCATGCAGGATGTTGGCACAGAGTCTCGCGCTCTCGCTCACACACACACACTTGCTACCGCTTCTTACCACATGTCCGTTGCTGTGCCCAGAGCCTCGTAGTTGATCACTTCAGGAGCTGAGGGAGAAGAAATGGGCAAAACGGTATCAGTGTTGAGAAACCAAAAAGGGGGTCCCCATTAAACCAGGGAGACAGGACACTTCCCTGGCCTCCGGGCCCCAGAGAGCCACCACAGCCTCCTCCTGGATTTATTATCATCAGCTTTAAAAAGGAGCCCCTCCTAACCCAAACTCAGGTGCCCTCCAGCTGCTGCTGGAGACCCCACCACCTCCACCACCCTTGACTCTTGGCTGCTGGGCGTCAGAGCCCCACCCCCGACTGGGGTTGGCTTCCCTGCTCTAGACGTCTGGCCCTCTCTGGATGTCGCAGGACTAAAACTCCCGTCCTGCTCCTGGCCACTGGCTGGCTGCGGCTGATGGCAGTTGGAGCTCAACTGCCTCTGGAGGGCCCCACGATGAACAGCACTGCCCTTACCCTCTGGAGCTCATGGGCTGCACTGCCTTAATGGGGAAGTCTCTGGGAGAAGGTTGCTCCCAAAACAAGAGCAAGCAGCAGCAGGCAAGAAGCGGGACGCCCTTTGGGACGCTCTTGCTTCACTGCCCAAACGTTTGTTTTCATTAATTGCGGGTGTTTCTTTTATCAGGTATGCTTAAGCTTTTAAAAATGTTAAGTCGTTTGGAGACCATTTTTTTTTTATAAGAAGCAACTAAGAAGTCTGACTATCAACAACATCATTTTCTCTCTCCACTTTGAACACCTCTGCTGTGGCAAAGTCCACCCAGGCCCACAGCAGGGGCTGAGCTGCTGGTTTGAGGGCATGGGAAATTCCTCCGCTGGGGGCTCTGGGACAGGAGAGGACCCCAGCTTGCTCTACCCTCTTACCAATGTACTGGGGAGTCCCACACAAACTTTTGAAAGTCACGCCTTCCTCGAGCTTCTGGGCCAGGCCAAAATCGATGATCTTGATCAGGGGGTTGGGGACATCCTTCTGGAAGAGCATGATGTTCTCTGGCTGCAGAAGAGATCAGGGAAGGAGATAGGACCAACGCACCCTCAAAAGCCTCCAGAGGGATGCAGGAAGCACCTCACAGGGCTGGCGTACCTTGAGGTCAAAGTGAGCAATGCGCCGGGAATGCATGTAGGTCAGGCCAAGCAGGATCTGCTGCAGGAACTGGATGGCTTCTGTCTCCGTCAGAAGCTCCTTCTCTGCGATGAAGTCAAACAGCTCCCCACCGTGGATGCTGGAGGGAGAGGAAGGGTGGATTTGGGGCAGCTGGCCTGGCGCATGTCCCGGGGCATGCCGCCTCTTCCCTAAGCTGCCTCACTTTGGGAATTATGAGGGGGCGAGAAACATGAGGTGCTACAAAATCAATATTTATTTTGCAGCCTTCTCAAAGGTGTCATGAGACCTGGCGTTTCCCCCCGCCCGGATAGTAGTGGCACCCCCAGTTTTATGAGCAACTGGGAGACAGAGGTCTCCTTCCCCTTGTACAGGGTGTGTCTATGCCTTCCCTTTAGCCATTTGTTCACCTCATGCTTTTCTATGCATTTCTCCATCACCTTCCAAACCATGAACAGCCCGTTCATTTTTAAAAGTTGATTTGCTGTGCAAAGGTGACAGAGCCCTCTGACTCCACCCTTAATTGTGCAAACCAGAAGTGTGGTCCGTGCAACTGAACCCCTCCTGCAAAATGCTGACAGCCTGAAGGCTTCCAAACAGGTTTATTGTTAAAGGAGTTTTTGTGGCCCGGAGGTCACTTTGCAGTCATTTGCATGGAGGTTTCCTTGTTAAAGCTAGGAATCTTTTCAGGCACCACAAGGCAACTTGTTGCTTCTGCTGCAGCAGACTAAGCCAGAGTCCCGCAGTTGGAGCCCCCAATCAGCGCCCCCTCCCCTCCGACACTCACAGCTCCAGGATCAGGACCATCTCGCCCTTCCCGACAAAGACGTCATGGAGGT
The DNA here is from genome assembly GCF_009819535.1 of Lacerta agilis. NCBI lineage: Eukaryota > Metazoa > Chordata > Lepidosauria > Squamata > Lacertidae > Lacerta > Lacerta agilis. The sequence continues at coordinate 39,920,603 of NC_046328.1, read as the reverse complement.
GCATGATGTTGGGGTGCTGGAGCTGCTGGAGAATAGAGACCTCTCGCTCCACTTGCTCGCGGTCCAGGCCCAGGCGGCTCCCCTTTCGCTTCCGCACCTTCACAGACTTGGCGGCATAGAAGGAGCCTGTGCAGCGCTCCTGGCAGCGCCTGACCACCCCAAAATGCCCACTGAGTGGGGAGAGAAGGAGGAGAAGGGCAGCAACGATAAGAACACAGCAAGAGACCTTTGGTCAGGTCAGAGCAGCAGCGGCCATCAAGCTCTGCACTGTCTACACTGACTGGCAGCAGCTGTCAGGAGCCTCCCCCAGCTTCCCTCTGAGATGCCGCTGGGGGATGGGCCCAGAAGACCTGTTCTGTTGTCCCCAGACCCTCCTGGCCCTGCTCTTCCTACCAGCTGCCGGTGCTCCTGGCTCCTCACCTGCCCAGCTTCTCCAGCAGCTCGTAAAGCTCATCCACGCTGCAGTGGCGGAAGGTGGCTGACGTGGCCCAGCCCGGCCGTGGGCCTTGGCTGTCGGGGCTCTCAAAGACCTCGTCATTGTCCTCATCATCCAGGCTGCACAGGGCCTCCTGCAGAGAACAGGGATGGAGGGCAAGGTCAAAGGATGCCACCCCTCTCCACCTGCCACCCCCAGCAGGACCCCGCCTGCTCTGGAGCCGTGTGACTTCACCACAGAAGCTGACAGACCCACTCCCCACATTCTGCCTGCTGTTGGTGTGCAAGGCACCCATTTCCCTGAGCGCAAGGTGGAGGGGAGGAACTTGGCAAGGTTCACTGTAGGTGGCAGCAGCAATGAGGGCTGAGGGGGAGCTCTCAGGACATCCAGGCTGGGGGGAAACTGGACCTTGTAGAACAGAACCAGCCCCCACTCAAGGATAGAGCGGAAGCAGGTGGCTGTGTCCCTTTAAAGCCCACTATGTGTTAACAGAAGATGTGGTGGGGAAATGCTGCACGGTCTGCCCGACTCTTATCGGCAGCCCCTGCAGTGGGGGGGGGGCACCCTGGTCTCAGCCCTTTCCTACCACCCACCCCACAGTCGTAATTAAACTCTGCCAACTGTAGTGCAACTAGGCCATTTTGGACCTGGGACTTTATGGTCTTCTGCAAGTTCCCCAACTTCTTTAGACATTAATATTGTTATGTGTTTGTGGGTGCCAGACTCCCCTAAATCCCTGGACCCAGTTAAGTGTTAGAATTTAATCAAGGTTCTTGGTAGAAGGGTAAGAAAGCAGGAAAAAAATTCACATCCTGCAACCAATGTGCCCCTTTGGTTTCAGATAATACATGGGTAAACAAGTCTAAAAAGCCAGGGACACAATTTTTCACGGCCCTCTAGTGACTCTGGTGGCTCATTGACCAAAAGTAATGTATTTAGTGTTAACTCTGGAAGTGTAGACCCAATTCTGACCAAACTAAACTTCCTAGAGCAAAATATACATCATGTCAGGAATGAACCCTGAGTGTGTCTGAAACCCCTGACATCTAGCAGAGCTCAGAGATTAGGGCAACAGGCAACAATATGCATTAAATCTGCTCTGACACACACAATTTTCTCCCACCCCCTATGCTTTACAAACAAATAAACACACTTGGCCAACCCTGATTTTAAAAGAAAATAAGCACCCTGAGCACACGATGTGAAATGTTTAAAACTTCCTGGAATCACAGAAGTCTCTGGGGACTAAAGGAAGGGCTCTTGTGTCACCCAACTCTGTTAACTGAGCATGCTGGGAACCAAAGCTGGGACGGGGAGGGCGCAGCCCTGGATGCCCCCACACCCACTTACCTTGGGGCTTCTGGCTAGGCCCCCCACCTCACCACTGGCAAGGACCTCGCCCCCTCCATCCTTGGCCATCAGCTGCAAAAGGAAAGGAACCGGTCAGCTCCTGCCGTGGGAGGGGTTGCTTTCCGCCCCCATCAGTTGCGGGCGAGCCAGACCCACTGTCGAGCAGTCAGGCGGTGCTTTGGAGGCAGAGAAACGTCGGGCAGTGGGCAGTGGGGCAGTCTCACGGCGGGGGTGGGCGGCTCCAGTATCTCTGCCAGGACCGAGGCGGCCCTTCCCCACCCGCACCGGGGAATTTCATATCTGCTTCCAGCCCCCACTGCCATCCATGTCCCACACTTTCTCACGGCCCTTCAACACGTGCGCGCGCGGGAGGGGCCTCTCCCAGGCCGGCCCCCGCCCCGCAGCCCCGCTCCCTCCGCGCAGATCTCTGCCTCCCCGCCGGGGGAACGGTCGCGATTCTGCTCCGCGGGCCTAGTCGACCGGAGAGAGGACCAACTTCCTCATTTGGGGGTCTCGCTCTCTGCAGACAGGCCAGATTCCCCCCCCCCCCGCCGCAGCACCCAGCGGGGCGATCCGAGGCTGCAAGAGACGGAGCCCCCTTTTCCGGGACCCAGCGCTCAGCTCCGCGCACTCACGCGCTCCTTCTCACGGGCTCCCACCCGCGCGGCCCCTCTTGCTGCTGCTGCTGCTGCTGCTGCTGCCGCCGGCGCCGGCGCCTCTGAGCTCCGGGAGGCACCTGCAGGCGACCATCGCGACCTCCGGGCGCTTCCACTTCCTCCTCCTCCTCTTCGTGCTCCGGCAGCGGCGGCAGCCAAGTCCCCTCCCAGCCGAGGAGCCTCGCCCTCCTGCGGAAGGAGCCCTCGGCACACCTGGCGGGAAGGGGCGGAGAAGAGCGCGGACGCGGCGCCCCGCCGCTGCCCAGAGCCCAAGCGCTCCCCGTAGGCGCCCGAAGCTGCTTTCCACGCACCCGATCCACCCCAGGGGGAAGCGGGGCAGCGGCAACAGGGCCGCCACTTCCTGCAGGAACCCAGCAGGTTTTCGCTGCGCGATGGGCAAGAGTTGCCCCTCCAGGCGGCAGCCGCAGAAAAAACGAGCAAAGCGGGATGTGGTGCGGACGGGCCACTCTCAAGCAGCTGCCAATGCGATAGCGGCCTGCTGCATAAGAAAGCACAACCCCGCCGCCTATGAGGTGCAGGTCGGGGCCTCTGCATGCACACATATATACTGTATGTGGCTCTGAATGCCCGTCCTAGGGGTCACAACAGCAGGAGGCGGCGGCGACTGGGTTCAGACCGTGCTTGCAGGTTTCTCTGGAAGGTCGGACGCTGCCTTATCTGCCGAGTCACAGCACTGAGTGTGGCTCTTCGGGCTTTCAGATACGGGGGCCTTTCTCAGCTGCTCTGCACCAAACTCCGGCAGTCCACCCCTTTGCCAGGAGAGAGACCCAAGGCTCGTCCATCTCCGGGGTGATGTAAAGGGGGAGGGGGCGAAATGCCGGGCAAGGGGGCCGCCATTGCCCAGGCAACTAAAGCGAAAGGCAGAAACAGGAGGTGGCGGCAGAAGCAAGAGGGGAGCATGCCAGGAGGAGAGAAAGGGAGGGGGGGCCTTGCTTCACGGCGCCCCGACCCAGAAAGAAGCCTGCTGCGCGTTCAGAAGCTGCCCCGCGTAAACGGGCCACGGGAGGGAAGCGAAAGAGTCTCGCTGGTGCGTCGTTTGAGCGGGCTGTCTCTGTGCAACAAGCCGCGGCCGGCCAGCCAGCCATGCCAACAATCCCACGAGCCAGGCCGGGTCCCTGGAGCATCAGCAGCCAGCGGGTGGAGGCGCCTCATTCCCGTCTCGAACAGCCAGAGGATCCTCGCCCTGGAGACGGGAAGGAGCAGGGCGGGCCAACGCATCCATCCCGGCGGACACATTCCTTCCCCGCCTGGAGCTGCTCCGGGCGCGCATTTGTCTTTCCAGCTGGCCTCGGATGCCCCAAACGCAGCAGCACAAACACCTTATTTGAGGCAGGAGGAAAAATCGGGGCGAGGGCGGTGGAAATATGTCGCAAGCGGCAAATTCCTGGACTCGGAGGGAGGGAGGGAGGGAAGCGCGCCTCCCAACACGCAGGCTCGGGGGAAGGAGGGCGGATAATCCCAGGCAAGCTAGTCCAAGGAACCAGCCAGGCGGCGTTGGTCCGTGCTGAGAAAAGGTCCTGGGGCCCCTGGAACAGACCCTCCAGGGCGGATCGTCTCCCCGCCCCGTGGAGCTGTTCCCTCCAGACACCTCAGTTGCGCTCTCGAGGCGGGAGGAAGGCGGGCCGGCGGTGCCTCCGGCTTGGGATAGCGCGCTAGAGCAGCCGAGTTGCGATCCTCTGCCGCCGCTTTCCTGGGAGAAAAGCCCGCCTGACAGGGCGGCAGAAAGGGTCTTACTCCCGAGGAAGGAGCTGCCTAGTGGGACCGTCGTCTCCGGGGAGGCACAGAGGGACTCCGCGGGGGTCCCCTGCTTCAGGGACGAAGGAGACTTGCCTGGCCTTGGTTGCGGCGCAGCTCCACTGCGGGTGGGGGAAGGAGGCTGACAAAGGAAAAGGTCCAATATAGGGTCCACTTGGACAAAACAACGAGGCACAGGCTAGGAGATGGAGCAAAACAGCAGCCAGTAGGCTTGGCCTTTATTGAAAGAAAATACGGTCGCGACCGGTCCTCCACCCACCCAAGAGAAGCAAAATGGAAGGCCCCGAGCAGGGGGGGCACTTTCCTTATATTACCTACCCCATCACCAAGGTACGCCCCTAGAAACGTAATTTTAATATTCACAAGACGGGAGGGGTTGAGAGGAGGTTACAGTAAAATTTACATAGGGGAAAAACAAGTTTGCATATCAGGAAGGATGGCAGGAACCGGTGAATGGATCTAGGGTGGGTGTAATACACATTGAAGGTTTCTTCTGCGTCAGGACAATGAGAAAGCTCCTAGGAGGATGTCTGCTGCCATGGTAGCTGATGGATGGGTGCTTGACTGGATTATCGGGAGGGGTGTATCTCCTCCTGCGGACGTGACTCGCTGCTTAGGGGATTATGAAAGCCACTGAGTGGAGAGTCCAAAAATTATGCAGTATCGAAATAATATACTTCTGATGATCGGAGGATGGCGGGGACCGAGGGGTTAGAAAGGTTATTTTACAAGGAGCAAATAGACACCCGAACCAGGCAAATCGGACACTGCGTTCAGGAGTTGTGGATTTTTACAATAATAAATATTTCGAGCTGTCAAAATTGGCCACCCAGCGTCTAAATTGTCCATTTGATACATTGTTGCAAGTTATAATTAATAGTTTCCCCAACTGGTTACATTTTGGTTTCGATTCCATTGTTCTCCCAGCAGGGAGCCTGTCAAAACCCACTTAGTGTTCAGTCAAGCGTGAAGGTGATGATTGAATCATAGTAGCTGGTCTGAACGTTCCATTTTGCAGGCTGAGCTGAATGCATGCTCCTGATTGGTGGGTTGTATGTTCATTGAAGAAAATGGCGTGTAGGAGAAGCGATTTTGACAGCAGCGCTTCTCGGGGCTAATTTCGGGGTGCAGATCGGGACTTTTGGGGAAACCCTTTATCGCGAGGGCTTGTGTAGGTGCTTGTGCGACTTGTGAGGGGGAAAATTCTGCAACAGTTCCCCCCCTCGGAGATAAGATCGCAAACGGGGTCTTTGCGATCCTTTTCTCCGCACAAGTTGAGGGCTTCTTTAAAGGGCGAATTCCTTATTGCGCAGGGCAATTACGGGTCTCATTTCAACGTATTCGGATTGGTCATACCGCAGGTCGCATTCCCTGATAGTTGTGGAAGGGGACAAAGGTGAGGGGAAACATGCTCTACCCGTACGGCAGCACATAGGGAAACAATGCATGGCGCAGCAAAATAGAGTGATACATAGAGTAACGGCACACAAGACAAGGAGGATATTGCCCACCAGTTGCTTCAACCACCCCGTCCCTGGCAACCAGTCCCACAGAGAGACATCAGATAGACCCTCATGCTGAATACCCTTCAAGTCCTTGGTCAGTTCATGGATGTTGTTTAGGTGGCCAGTGATATTTAGGGTTTGATCAGAGACAAACGTACAACATTCTGCCCCCACCAGGGCACAAACCCCGCCCGTCGATGCCAGAACATAGTCGAGAGCCAATTTATTCTGTAGCGCCACCTGGCGGACTTCCGATAGTTCAGTGAGCATAGATTGGGTGGCAGCATTCGATTCTTCCATAAAAGTCAGTAGGATGTCTGTCAGCTTGAGAATATCTACATGGTTGGCACCTGCCCCATATGGAGGAAAAAGGGCTCTACCGTAGGTTTCCCCATTGGCCTCCACTTGGGAGTGGTCAGACAGAGATTTTTCTCTTTTGTTTCGCCGTCTCCCGGTAGGTAGTTCAGGGGTAACACGTATGCCAGGTAGTATAAGTCCTAAGTAGCAGGTGCCGCGAGAATGGGGGCTGGCCCAGACATAACCCCTGTGCCCACATAGCCAGAACAGTCCTTGCAGGCATGTACCAATATGGCCAGTGGTGAATGTGCGGAGGAAACATCTGGCCGTGGGGTTAGGGACCCAGGAGTCAGGGAGATTCATTACCGTCCTCCAGGCAGAGGTGAGGTCTGTCTGGGGCTTGGGAGCATTATTGTGCCAAAGGGTTACCCTCCCCGATAGAGAAATGTCAATAGTGTACTCACAGGAGCTGTCCCCTATCATACGATCGTCGCCAGTGAATTTGCGGCATAAGTCTCCATAGGTAGGTCCAGTTAGGTATATGTATTGGTTGGTCAAGTTTACTGCTGTCAGGTTCCATGCTGTCACGTTGGCAGTGAGGTATTGTTGTAACGTCAGGGGAATCCCGAGGAAGGGAATTCCGCTCTGGATGTGGGCAGGTGTGTTAGCGCAAATCCAGCAATTATCCATTTTGGCCTGTTCGGCTACCTTGGCAAGTAACTTGACATAAGAATTTGAATGCCAAGTGGACAGGAGGTTTCTATTGATATTTGACAACAGTTCCCCCTTTTGGCGAGGGGCCGTTCCCACGGGGTGAAGGGGGTCTTGACGGTGGAGTAAGGGCAGGGAGGAAGCCAGTCCGCCACAACGTTGGGGTCCGGTGTTGTCCCAGACCTGCAAGTCAGGTGAGGTGGAATGGTGCCACCCTTCTAGGTATGCCTTTCCGTCCCAATATTGAGCGACACCAATGTCCCAAACACAACAAAAGCGGCGGAGGCATACCCCTTGTAGAGTGGTCTTTCGGGGCGCGGTATCGACTCTCTGACAGTAGAAGCCATACAATAGCCGAGACGAAGGGTGATGTTTGTCGGTGTATGTGACCTCCCCACCCCCAATGTCCAACAAAGTCCAGTTCAGGGATTGCAGGGTTTCCCCATCCTGGAAGCGATTGTAAGATCCATTTTGGCAACGTGCTCGGAACCAGGAGTCGTCCAGGGTAAGTGTAAATTTACCCAGGGGAACAAAAGAAGAGGAGCGTATAAAGAGTTCCCAGCTTTGCAGTGGTGTGAGGTTGGGAAAAACAGAGTGTCGAAGGAGGACACGGGTTTCGGGAAGGCAAAAATCAAAATCTCCCAAGCGGTCCAATGTGCCTTTCCGGACCATATCGACAGTCCCATAATCCAGGTATTGTTGGGTAACATTTAGTCCAGGGCACCAATTGACGGCCGGTGAGGTGGGGGCAAAGGTAGCGGAGGTCAAAGAGGCAAAAAGAAGTGGAAATAGGAGCGGTCCCATTCTCTAGCTGAGCCGTCAGGAACTGTCAGTTGAGCTGTCAGTTGAGAGCTGTCAGTTGAGCTGTCAGTTGAGAGCTGTCAGTTGAGCTGTCAGTTGAGAGCTGTCAGTTGAGCTGTCAGTTGAGAGCTGTCAGTTGTACGGATGCGCATGCGGATGGGTGGTCTCGCAGTGTTGCCTGAATGCGGTAGCAGTTCGGAAGTCCAACGGGACGTCGGGGCGTCTGGTGGTGAGGCGGAAGCTGGTCCGGTCTGTTGGGCCCGATCCCTCGGCCCCGATTCTGGTCCGGTCTGTTGAGCCCGATCCCTCGGCCCCGATTCTGGTCCGGTCTGTTGGGCCCGATCCCTCGGCCCCGATTCTGGTCCGGTCTGTGCTGTGTCGGCCGGTGACTGGTCAGAGGTTGGTCCTGTCTGTTGGGCCCGATCCTTTGGCCCCGATCCTGGTCCGGAGGGTGCCGATTCCTCGTCGTCGCTGTCAGTGCAGGGGATGGGCGGCCGGGAGAAGGTCGGGTCGGTCGAGTCCTCGGGTTCCGCAGGTTCCGCAGGGGGGGGCACGGCCTTGCAGCGCGTATGGTGTAACCAAGAGGATTTCTCTGCAACCTTAAGAGAGGTGAGAGTCGTTAGAAGTACCTGGTAGGGACCTTCCCAAGTCGGTTCCAGAGGTGTCTTGAGGTAGGTCTTGGTGAGGATCCAGTCTCCCGGGTGGAAGGAATGAACGGTCTCATCCAGTGGAAGGTTCTGGCTGGCAGCTGCATATTTATGGAGAGAGGTTAGTTGCTGTTGAAGTTGAATGACATATTGCGTTAGTTCGGACTCCCCTACTTCAAGCTCAGAAGGGGGAAATTGGGTGGTGTAGACAGGGGAAGGTCTCCCGAAGAGTAGTTCATAAGGGGAAAGATTTAGTCTCCCGGCAGGGCAACCACGGATGTTATGTAGTACCAGAGGTAATGCGTTGATCCACTTGATGCCTGCGGTTTTACAGAGCTTACCCAATTGCAGTTTTATTTGTTGGTTAGCCCTTTCTACCTGGCCAGAGGAAGGTGGATGGTAAGGGGTATGTAGTTTCCACTTTATACCCAGGGCTTTCGCTGTCTGCTGTACAATGTCGGAGGTAAAATGTGTGCCCCTATCAGAGTCTATCTGTCGAGGTACCCCAAAGCGAGGGATGATTTCGTGTAGCAGGATTTTAGCTACCACCTGGGCAGTCGCACGTCGGGATGGAAAGCATTCTACCCAACCGGTTAGTTTGTCAATTATCACAACAGCATGCTTATAGCCCTGGCACGGGGGTAGATCAATGAAGTCTATTTGTAAGCTCTCAAATGGCACAAAAGCCCATGGTCGTGCTCCCGGTGGGCATCTAGCTGTATGCTTTGGATTAAAACTCTGGCAGGTGTGACAGTTCTTCACTGCTGCTTTTGCCGCTAGTGCCAACCCCGGTGCATACCAGTGACGTTGCATGCATTCTACCAACTTGTCACGTCCCCAGTGAGTGCAGTGGTGGAGGACCCGTAGGTGTTTAGGTACCCAGAGCTTTGGCATAATGAGCCTGTTGTCAGGGAGGTGCCAAACCCCGTTCTTGTAGACAGCCCCATGCTCTTTCCATCCCTCTATTTCTTCAGGTGTAGCGGTTCGGTACATTTGTCCAAAGTCTACGTCTGCAGGGATGTGGGGTCCTAGGAAGTCATGGGTGGGTAGTAGACTGAGTAATGCAGCTTCCTGTGCCGTATGGTCAGCGCGCCGATTTCCCACAGATATGGGATCCCTCCCTTTAGTGTGGGCTTTGCAGTGCACCACGGCAATGGCTTCAGGGAGGTGGATGGCAGTCATAAGACGTTCCACCAGAGGTGCATGGGCGATTTGGGTGCCTGATGAAGTTAGGAAGCCCCTTTGCAGCCATATCTGTCCCGTTGCATGCACCAGGCCGAAACAGTATTTTGAGTCCGTATGAATGGTGACTTTCTTCCCAGCGGCTAGTTCGCAAGCCCGTATTAATGCAATTAATTCCGCGGCTTGGGCACTGTATTTAGGACTAATTGGGTTAGCCTCTAAGATGTCGTCCTGTGTCACCACTGCGTACCCACTCTTCCGCTCCCCCCCTATCATCTTGGAGCTACCGTCTGTATAAAGGATTAAATCAGACTCCGGTAGCGGGAGGTAGTCGAGGTCTTCCCGCGGTTTATCGGCGTGGCGGACGACTTTGGAACAGTCGTGGTGAGGGGTCCCATCCTCAGGGAGAGGTAGCAGGGTGGCAGGGTTCAAAGTGTTTACCCTCTTAATGGTGACGTTTGAGGGGCTAAGGAGTATTGCTTCATACCTATTAAGCCTCTGAATGGTAAAGCGTTGGCACCCTTTCAGATTAAGTAGGGTAGCCACGGCGTGCGGGACATTTATGGTCAGGTCATGTCCTAACACTGTTTCCTGAGCCTTCTCCAGGAGTAATGCTGCTGCTGCTACTGCCCTGAGACACCCGACATTCCCCAAAGCGGTAGTGTCCAGTTGGAGACTATAATACGCGACTGGCCGGTTCCTCCCCTGGAAGGGTTGGGTAAGGACACCAGAAGCGACTCCCTTGTGTTCGTGGACAAACAGGGAGAACGGCAGACGGTAGTCTGGGAGACCCAGGGCTGGGGAGGACCTCAGTTCCCTCTTTATACATTCAAAGGATTCCAAAGCCTCTGCTGACCAGTCGAGGCGGTCTGGAGCTTTCTCATGGGTCATGGCAGTGAGTGGGCGGGTGAGTTCGCCATATCGGGGGACCCACGCACGGCAAAATCCGCTCATGCCTATAAAAGATCGCAATTGCTTCTTTGTCTTGGGCAAGGGTAGCTTAATGATGGCGTCGATCCTGTCCGTTGTTAGGGCTCGGGTTCCCTCCCCTAGGATGTGGCCAAGGTATTTTACTTCCCTTTGGCAGTATTGGATCTTCTTTGGTGACACCTTGTGCCCCTTATAGGCCAGATTCGTGAGCAGTGTTATGGTGTCTAATTTGCATGATTCGTGGTCCTTAGCGCATAACAAAAGATCATCTACATAAAGTAAGAGCGTGGACCCCCCCGGCAAAGTGATGTCCAGTAGGTCTTGGTAGAGGATAGTGGAGAAGATAGCAGGAGATTCCACGTATCCCTGAGGCAGTCTAGTCCACGTGAGTTGACCAGTTTGCCAGGTAAACGCGAAAAGAAACTGGCTGTTGACATGTATAGGGATGCTAAAAAAGGCAGAGCATAGGTCCACGACCGTGTAAACTATAGTTCCCCCAGGTATAGAGCTGAGCAGGTGGTGGGGGTTTGCCACTACCGCATGTCTAGGTATCACAAAGGAGTTAATTAATCGGAGGTCTTGGACTAAGCGCCATTTTACTGGGTTGGTGTTTGGTTTGCGGATAGGGAGCAAAGGGGTATTGCACGGTGAAGCACAGGGCACTAGAACTCCCATCCGCAGAAATTCGTCAATCATGGGGGTTAGTCCATCTATGGCCTCTTTGGGTAATGTATACTGCTTGGTGCAAGGAAAAGGGCGATCTTTCCGGTAATTAATTTGTACTGGGGTAGCAGATTTTAATAAACCCACTGAGGTAGACTCCATGCCCCATAACCAAGGGGGAACCGCATCCAGTAGCTCTTTGGGTAGGTCAATATTTAGAGTGTTTATTCCATCATCATGCAGGAGTACTCCTTGAAAGTTGAGCACGGATTCCTCAGGCATGTGCAAATAGATCTTATCTTGGCCGCATTGAATAGTGGTGTTTAGTTTGCAAAGCAGATCCCGTCCCAATAGGTTTACCGGACTAGATGTTAACAGAAAGGCATGGTGGACCGTCAAATGTCCGACTGTGACTGTGGCTAGTTTAGAAAGGGGACAAACTCTTGGGATACCGTCCAGCCCCATAACAGTTTTGGACTCGTCTCCTGCAGTTAGATGGCTATTTGTTAACGTGGAGTAAGTCGCCCCAGTGTCCAGAAGGCAGTCGTACAAATGCCCGTCAATTTCTATAGTGCAGATTGGGTCCGTAGCCGACAATGGTAGAACCGGACATAATAGTGTACCGGGATAGGGATCTGCGGCTGATTGTCAGTATTCTGGATATTCTTCCATTACCATTTCGCGTTGAATGTTAGGACCGCGAGCTGGTGGTTGGCTGAATGGGTTGGGGTTTTGGGTAGCGTGTCCACCAGAGTTTCTAGGAAGGGGCGAAGGGGGTATTGAGGAGTATCCGAGGTTCTGGACCCTGGCTGGATTATGCTCATGAACGGGTCCAGATCCCTTGTGTCTGTAATCCTTGTAGTCCTGCCTAGTGTGTGGAGGGAAGCTAGGCTGGGTAGGTCGGTGTTCTGGGACATCCATTCCTGAAGTCCGTTGCATTAAGAGTGGACAATTTCTGCGTAGATGGCCCTTTTGTAAGCAGTTGAAGCAGGTACGCGTGTCCATCTGGCGGGGGTCAGACTGATCGTACCATGGCCCCCTCCGTGGTTCCCGTTGGGCAGGGACTGCAGCCGAGTATGCTAGCACCCTGGGGTTATCCAATTTTGGGTCCTTACGCTTCCTATCGTCTCGGGAGTTAAAAACAGATTTCGCTATCGACAGGATCTCATTTACGGATTTCCCATCGTAGCCTAGATGGGCGTTTAAAGCCTTTCGTATATCATGGGTAGCCTGATCCTTGAAGAAGCCTTTAACGATTACTTCGTTTTGCGGGCTTTCCGGGTCTATGCCACCCCAAGTTTTTATGGCTGACACCAGACGGGTGTAATAATCGGAGGGGTGTTCCTCTGGCCCTTGAAGGACGGATTGGACTTTCGTCCAGTTAACAGTTCTTTGTCCTGCTGCTTGGAGGCCGTCCAAAATGGCCCTTTTAAATGTCTTGAGGTACCATATCCCTGCAGTGGTGTTATAATCCCAGGTGGGGTCGACAGTAAGGTTTTGAGGAGTCAAAGGGCTAGTACCTTCGGGTCTATCGGTCTGATAATTGTCCTTAATTAAGATTTCTCCCGCCTTGGTTATGATCTCCTTCTTTTCTGCATCGTTAAAAAGGGCACCGAGCAGCATGTGCACGTCGGCCCAGGTTGGGTTATGTGTTGAGAATATAGTGGCGACCTGTCGGTAGCATTTATCAGGGTCGTCCCTTAAGGAAGGCATTTTATCTGACCAATTCATCAAATCGGAGGTAAGGAATGGTTGATGTGTAAACACCATGCGGGGTGGATCTCCTGCTCTAGCCGGAGGAATGGGCAAGGCGCGCAAAGGGAGTACAGTATCCACTTCACCTTCGGTTTTACTGCGCAGCCTGCTGGAAACGGGGGGCGATGCGGGGGATGTATCCTCCTCTTCATCAGGGGCGCTTGCTAGACCCCCCTCTGCTCCGGTTGCAGCCTCACGAGGCAGTGATATAGAACTCGGAGGGTTAACGATTGGATTGGCTGTGGCAGGTTGCCTATTTACCTCCCCCGCAAGAGCGTTAAGGTTCTCCGGTCTAGGGGGTCGAGTAGGTTCAGGGTAATAAAACGAAATAAGTGACCGGTCCAATTGTTCTTCTTCAGTCCGGATCTCATCATATGGGGGTGGCCTGGTGGGGCTTAATACAGCCATCTGTCGGGCCACGTGTAATTGTTGAGCCTTAAAGATCTCTCGGGCTTCTAAGAATGCATTCAGGTAGTACAGCTGTCTGGGTTTTTCATCAGCTAAGTAGAGTTTGAGCGCTTGTATCTTTGCTTCATTAAAGGAGCCCTGAGGTGGCCATCGGGATCCTTGTTCCAAATGTTGGGTGTAGGCAACCCAGGAAAGGTTGCATAGATCACGCAATTTGGACTTGGACAAGCCCTCCTTGCCTTTCAGTCTCTTCCATTGAGACAAAACAAACTTAAGTGGGGTGTCTGAGTCCACCTTAGCACAAGCAAGCTTCAGGGAAGCCTGGTTGTCAGGGGGAATCCACCCTGTCTCTTTGGACGATTGGGATCCCATCTTTCCTTTGAGAAGAAAGCTACTGACTAATCCTCACACTGAAGGAAGTGAAGGGAGACAAAAGAGGGGGAAGGGGAGAGAAGAAAGAAAAAAACCTTTCAGTACAACGGTTCTATCTGAGTCGCAGCGTTTCCTCAGTCCGAACTGGGCATCCTCCGACGGAACGTACTGAGGAAAACACTGCGAAGGGGAACCTCTAACTCTGGATTTCCAATTTCTTATATACAGCAGCCACCGTCCACACAATCAACAAGACCTGGGTCTATCACCCACAAACACTTTGTCAACCCCCTTTTCTTGCCATGAGCTCTTTTCCTAGTGTGGGGCCCTTTTCATGCATATTTACCTCCCATTCTACAGCCACGACAGTCCTACCTAGCGTGTCACAGCTAAGGGTTTCCTACTGGACGCTCGCGCAGTGCGATGCCAGATCAAAAACCCAGGAAGGAAAACGCGGGAAACAGAACAAACGACCTTGCGTTCTCACATACACGGGTCATCCTTTAACAAAAAGTCGCCGTGTAGGAGGGGCGGCTTCGTTTGGGATAGAATATAGAGAAAGACATAGATAAAGAGCCTCCCAGGACCGTTCTGGGCATCCTCCGACGGAACGTCCTGGGAGCAGGAAAGGAGGAAAAAGCAACTGTCGTGGCTTATCCCAGTCAACCCACCACCCTCTGTGTCTAGTCTTTCACCATACTCACGTCCGAAGAACGTCCCCTGTCGATCCCGGGATCCTTGTCAGCCGGCTAGACCTTGCCTTTGCTCCCCTGTCCTGGGCCTCAGGTAACAGTTGATTACCGCCCGGGAAAAAGGGAAGGGAGGAAAAGGGAAGATCCCGGGCAATTTGCCCAGTGGCGCCCGATCTCCCTCAGCACCCCCTCACCTCTTCACAGGAGAACCAAGAGTCCCTTCGTGGTCGCCATCTGACAAAGGAAAAGGTCCAATATAGGGTCCACTTGGACAAAACAACGAGGCACAGGCTAGGAGATGGAGCAAAACAGCAGCCAGTAGGCTTGGCCTTTATTGAAAGAAAATACGGTCGCGACCGGTCCTCCACCCACCCAAGAGAAGCAAAATGGAAGGCCCCGAGCAGGGGGGGCACTTTCCTTATATTACCTACCCCATCACCAAGGTACGCCCCTAGAAACGTAATTTTAATATTCACAAGACGGGAGGGGTTGAGAGGAGGTTACAGTAAAATTTACATAGGGGAAAAACAAGTTTGCATATCAGGAAGGATGGCAGGAACCGGTGAATGGATCTAGGGTGGGTGTAATACACATTGAAGGTTTCTTCTGCGTCAGGACAATGAGAAAGCTCCTAGGAGGATGTCTGCTGCCATGGTAGCTGATGGATGGGTGCTTGACTGGATTATCGGGAGGGGTGTATCTCCTCCTGCGGACGTGACTCGCTGCTTAGGGGATTATGAAAGCCACTGAGTGGAGAGTCCAAAAATTATGCAGTATCGAAATAATATACTTCTGATGATCGGAGGATGGCGGGGACCGAGGGGTTAGAAAGGTTATTTTACAAGGAGCAAATAGACACCCGAACCAGGCAAATCGGACACTGCGTTCAGGAGTTGTGGATTTTTACAATAATAAATATTTCGAGCTGTCAAAATTGGCCACCCAGCGTCTAAATTGTCCATTTGATACATTGTTGCAAGTTATAATTAATAGTTTCCCCAACTGGTTACATTTTGGTTTCGATTCCATTGTTCTCCCAGCAGGGAGCCTGTCAAAACCCACTTAGTGTTCAGTCAAGCGTGAAGGTGATGATTGAATCATAGTAGCTGGTCTGAACGTTCCATTTTGCAGGCTGAGCTGAATGCATGCTCCTGATTGGTGGGTTGTATGTTCATTGAAGAAAATGGCGTGTAGGAGAAGCGATTTTGACAGCAGCGCTTCTCGGGGCTAATTTCGGGGTGCAGATCGGGACTTTTGGGGAAACCCTTTATCGCGAGGGCTTGTGTAGGTGCTTGTGCGACTTGTGAGGGGGAAAATTCTGCGGGTGGGGGAAGGAGGCAGAGTCGACCCCCTGCTCTCGGGCTCCGTAGTAGCCCCAGACCCCCCAAACCCCCACTTGCCCTGCCCTTCGCAGAGCAGCGGCACGGGGCGAGTTCCTAAGAAAGGCAACGATCCCCCCTCGGCGGGACCGAAGCACAGCCGCCCGCCGCGCGCACCTGGAGAGTGGCGCTCTCCGCCCTCCTTCCCACAGCCCTGCGCGGGAGGCCAGCGAGCCCCGAAGGGGGCATAGACAGGGCGCTTCCCTCCGCCGCCGCCCCGCTTACCTCCGGTCCAGCAGCGCTGGCCCGAGAGAGAGCAATCCAGCCTTCCTGCTCCGGCCGCAGCTCCGACGGTCTGGTCCTGGCTCCCTCCGAAGAGGAGGAGCCGCCCCGCCGGCCCGGGACCCTTTCCTTCCCGTGGGCACCTCGGGGGCTGCTGCAGGGCGCGCTCCGGCTGGAGAGTCCCTTCCAAGGGGCATCTCCGAAAGACACCTCTGACTCCCTCCTCGCAGGTCGGCCGCGAGCAGCCCAGCCTGCGGAGGGCCCTTTTCCGCTTGCAAGGAGAGCCCCTCCAAAGAGGCAGCCCTCTTCCTGACCAGGCCTCCCAGCCGCTGCCCAGTGAGGAGGACCTTCCATCCTTCCAGCTGAGAAGCCAGGAGGCCTCTCCCCTGCACGCTCCCAACTGCAGCTCGCATAGAGCCCCCTGGAGCAAGGCAGTCAACCAGCTGTTGGGTGTGTAGAACAGGGAAGGTTTCTTGCGGACTTCCCATCCCCCAAGGACCCACCTGGACATGCATGCACGTTGCTTCCAGCAGCCTGGGCACATACCCTTCCTTCAAGAGGGTGGACACGGGTGACCCAAGCTTGAAGAACTGTCACCCAGACTGAAAGCAAAGTTAAAACACTCTGGAGTTCCTGGGGTCAGCCATGGCGTCCCTCAGACCATGTGGTGGGCAGGACTATATTTTGGGGGGAAATATGAACAAATTCCTATGCCTAGAGATGCATTTTAAATAAAAGCACACATTCTATTCATGTAAAAACACGCTGATTCCCGGACCATCGGTGGGCTGGATTTAGGCGGCGATTGGGCTGCATCCGGCCCATGGGCCTTAGGTTGCCTACCCTGAACCCTCCCCACTCTGCTTTTCTCTGCCTCCCTTGACCAGCTGCAAGGCGGCAGGTATCCTTTTGAGAGACTGGTGGTGCTTTTGCAGTTATCAAAAGGCTGTAGCAAACTTGGGGAAAGTGCTGTCTGCACACAGTAACCAGCCCTGGAAGCTGAATACCAAACAGGGGGGGGGGAGTGTTATTGCCTTCATATCGTGCTAGAAACGCTTCCGTGGGCCAGGGCTGCTCTGATTTCTGCAGAAATCCCACCCTCAATTCTCAGGGGTCAGTTTGGATGATGCTGGAGAGCGATTACCTCCTGTCTTTGTGTTCGTGTAGCTGCAGCTTTGAAAAATCCAGGCTAAGGTCAGGCAAGGTGAAGCTGTTGTTACACAGGCACAGAACATAAGAGAAGTCTGGCTGCAGCTGGACCCAGCCAAAGGCCTGCATCCTGTTCTCATGGTCAACCACAAGGACCTTAAGGGGAAGCCCAGAAGCAGGACCTGAGCTGAACAGCAGTGACAGGAGTTCAGAAATGCATGGTGTCTGAGCCGGGCCAGAGCCCCATTGCCCAGTGGGATAGCTGGCCCACTGTGCCTTCTCTGGCTGCCTCCTCCAGCCCCCAACTGGCTGCTCTTGCACACCTCCTAGTGCTTCCTGACCTGGGGCAGGAGAGGAGTTATTTTTAATCCGTCTGAACTGGCCTAGCGCCTGCTGCCCACTTCTGCTTGGCTGGGACTCCTTATCAGAACGGACAGGAAGGCAGACGCTCCCCCAAGACGTGGCTGGTGACAGGAGAAGGAACATGGCTTCTCAGGGCCGGATGGGAGAGAGCAATGGGGAAGAGGAGGCAGCGCAGGCCTTTGCCCCTTTTCTGCCCCTGGGCCAGAAAGAGAGATTCAACCACAGCCTCCTGGCGTTGATTGTTAAGGGGGCCGTGAGCTGTTAGGAGAAATCTCCCGCACCCTATTCTGCCCACAGATAAAACTTGCAAAATTCATTGGGGAGAGTCAAATGCAAACTGTATCTCAGAGGATCTCCCAACCGCTATGAGCACCCTGCCCAAACTACAGTTCCCAGGATTCCTGGGGGAAATCCATGACTGCTCAAAGTGCTTCTCCACCCCACATCCGGGCCCAGCTGTCACCCTGCAAGCCCCTCGGAGGCATGAAGCATCCCCAGGAAACACAGAAGCTGCCTGAGGCCCCTTGGTTTGAAAGGGAGGAAAAGGAGTCCAAAGGGAGTCGGAGGGTGGAGACTGAGGGGAGCCCAAACAAACCATACTAAAATGTTCTGAGGGAGGGGAAGTTCATTTAAAAGTTTTATTCTTTTATAAAATCTCTTTCCAGACAGTTTCATAAGATAACGAATAAATTACTGAATGAGAGCTTTATTTTGGAATACTGAAAAAAGAGAGGCTTTTCTAAGTACTAAAATGTTAAGGGAAAAAAACTAGAAATTGCTTTTTTTGTTTCTGTTTAGAAAAAAATAATAATACCCTAAATACAGAGACATCATCATTCACCCAGAAATTCTGCCACAGTGAGGGGGACACGCCCTCCAAAAATGGAAAACGGGCTCCAATTTGAAAGACAACAACAACAATGAAGAGAACACAACAACCCCACGGTGGAGGATGTGAGACCAGAAGGCCGGGGATTTCGAGGGCCGCTTGATCAGGCCCAGCAGCAGAAGAATCTGAGGTGGGGCGGCCAGGGGAGGGGAGGGGTGGCAAGAGAGGGCCCACCCCACAGTCACAATGGGGTCTGGGCAGAGGCCCCAGAAGCCAAGAGAGTGGGAAGCCCAGGTTCATCCAGGGGTGGAAGCCCAGAGGGTGGGTGATGCCACAGGCCTTGGGGCAGGCACCGCTTGCCACCCTCACCCTCACCCTGGGCTGGGGGCCCCTGAAAAGCAGCCAGCCTCCTGGAAGTGCACGGATCCCGCTAGCACTTAGCCCAAGTACTGTTAACAGTGATGTGTCCTTATGGCTTTGGGGGAGAAATCACAGGCCACGCACCTTCCAGCCCTGTCTTGTGCTGAAACCCAAACACTGTCACTGAGGAGGCTGCCAGGAAAGCTTCCAACGAGAAACAAGGAGGGGGCTGCCCCAAACCCACAGAAGATGAGAACTCTCCTCATCCCGGAAGGGGAGGGCAAATGGTCTGGAGCACAAACACAGAGAGACACCAGAAGAACAGGGTGGGGGGCAGGGTGGGGCAGCTACAGAAGAGCACTCAGAGACAGTCCTGCCCCTCACCCCGTGGTTGGGTGGACTGCCTGGGCTGCCCCACCCACTGCAAGGTGGGCAGTTCCAAGGGAGTGGGCAGTTCCAAGTGAGCAACGCTGGTCTCCCCCCAGCTGATGTGGGCCTTGTCCGTGTCGCGTTCGCTACTGGAAAGAAAAGGGGCTTGGAGGGTGCCAGGCAGCCTAGTGGGCCTTCTTGGGGGGCCAGAGCACTCCTCTGCATCCCTCTGCCAAAGATGCCTGCCTGGGAGGCAGCGGAGGCCACCCAGGCACATGGCCTCGCACCCTCCTTCCCTCCGCAGGCCCCTCTCTTCCTTTCACACAACATGGTCTGGGGCTGGCAGCTTTTGCCTGGAGGGGTTCAGAGGAGGCAGGCAGGCAGGCAGGCCCTAGAATCCATACTTGGCCTGCGTCTGACGCCGACTGAGCTTGTTCTCGGCCCACGTGTTCTTCAGCTCCAGCTCGCGCTCTTTTGCCTGCCCCAGAAAGAGAGGGAAGAGGCGGAGGCTCAGAAGCAGGGCCCTTCGCTTGGCAGGGCACCTGTCCCACCCGCACCACCAAGAGTGGACACCAAGACACCATTACTGCCCCAGTGGCCTGACCCACTCTTGAAAACAGGGCTTGGTCTGGGGCTTCTGGACTTCAGCCGCAAAAGGGCAGCAATGCTGAGCATCAGGCAGGACACATGATTTTCCTCCCAGAGGATGCTGGACTGCATCTCCCATCAGCCCCAGCGGTCAGCCTGGAGGTGATGGATGTTGCAGTCGCAAAGTGTCTAATTGGTAATAGTTTGGAAAATCAATAACAATAATTGGCAAAGTGTCTGCCCACGGCCCCTGCTCTAGAGCAAGCCCCGCAGGAGCCCTGGGCAGGGTCTTGATAGCAGGGCAGAAGAGGACCCACTTTGCCAACTGCTGTGGCTTCCGGGGCACAAGACCCAAACTAGGGTGACCAGGGGGGCAGGGAGGGGGTAGCCCAGCAGCCTCACCTGGTGAATCAGGTATGTGATCTGGTGCTTCCTCCGCTGTTGCCCCGTGGGCTGCTCCCCTTTTTTCTGGAGAGAAACAGAGACAGAAGTTGTGATTACCAGCAGAGCAGGAGGGGAGAGGGAAGGCTCCCCCTGCAAGGGGACGGAGGGGCCCCCTCACCTTGCTGAAGGACTTCATGTTCTGCTCCTCTGTCAAAGACTTGGTCAGCCACTGCTGGGCGCCGCTCAGCTGGTCGTCCCCCTTGATCTCCACAAAGTTGATCTCTTCCCGCCCGCGGTTCCGCTTGCCTTGCAGACGCTTGAACTGGGCAAGGGACGGGAGGAGGGAAGAGGGATTCAGTCTGCTGAGCATCCCAAACACAATCAATCCCAGGCCCATTGAGGCTGGGCTGGAGCTGAAACAGCCAGAAGCCCATTTTGCGGTGTCCACAGCCGACCAGCCCCCCCCCCCCACGCAGAAGAGCAAGTGGATGCAGATGAGCTGCCTCCTTTGAGCAGTCCCAAACAAACCTCTAGCCCTCGCTTCCGGGGGGGGGGGGACACTTTCTGCTCACTCAGTGGACAGAAATGGGGGTGGGAATTGGGAGGGAGAGGCCATCCTTTCATAAGACCAGAGAACAAAATCTTCCACTTCTGGGGGTCCTATCCTGCCCCCAGTTTCTAAGCACAAGGTCCTGTTTAGAGTTGCTGACAGCTAGAAGCCAAGCAGAGATGTCAGACCCACACCCACACCCCTTGGGTGGGGCTGCTTGTCCCTACCTGCCCGGCAGCCTTGAAATCCAAGTTCTGCAGTCGCTGCCAAGTACCAGAGACCCCCTCACCCCCAAATGCTGGCAGGGCCACCACAGCCGGAGGAGAGGGTGCCCTGCCCCATCCCACCCCACCAGTAAAGGGGGCCCTGAAAGCAGCTTCTCACCGCTTCATCGTCCATGAAGGAGGAAGAAGCACCTTCACTGCTCATCTCTTGGGGCGGGCCCAGCTCCGGGTCTGTGTCCGAGTAGTAGCTGCTGCTGTAGTAATCTTGCTGCAGAGGAAGCCAGGTGGGGGAAAGGATTTCCTCAGCACCAGGAGAGGAATCTACTGCAGGACCAGCCACTTCGCCGGTCACCCATCCCCAAGCCACCCCCCATCCCAGCTCCCCTTGCCCACCCCAGCCTCCTTCCCAGAAGCCACTTGCCTTCCCCACTGTGCCAATGCTACCAGAAGGAGCCTCTGGATCGGCCCTCTCACCTGGTAGTAGGGGCTGGGGCCACCTGCATCGCTGCGGCCAGGGTAGAGCGCATAGTGCTGCCCACCATAGTCTTCACCAGGCTTTGGGGCCCAGCCGTGAGAAGCTGAGCTGGCCCCCGGCCCTGTCTTGAACTCCAGCGGGGCGTTGGCAGCTGCGTCCTGGCTCTCGGGCTCAGGGTCTGGCTCTGTCCCAGGGGGCAGATCGTCCGGTACCACGGGGCCAGGGTAGGCATAGGCCTCTGGACTGAGGGCTGGCACATCGCTCCGGTCGGACAGGGAGAAGTAGTTCTCAGGGGCCACCTCCTCGTCACTGTCATTCTCCTCCTGCGTGATCTGCTTGGTCACCTGCAGGGCAGCGCTCTTGGCAGCCGCCTTGATGGCTGATGGGGAGGGAGTCGTGGTTGTTGTCACAGCCGAGGGTGCCTTGAGGGGAGGCTTTGGCTTGGAGGAGGGGGGAGGGCCTTTGGCAGGCTTGGCTTCTGGGGGGCTTTCGACAGCGGCAGCCGCTTTCCTAGAGAAAGCATAAGGGAGCAGCAGCCGGTTCGTCTCTTTCACCGTCAGGTTCTTGGGCTGAGGAAGTAGAGCAGACAAGCCGGAGCCCTCGCTCTGGGCCTGGAGGGTGGGAAGACATAGGGGAAGGTGAGGCAGGGGCAGGAAGGACTACATCCACCTGGGCCCACTGGCAAGGGGACGGCGGGAGCCACAGCAGCCCCTCCTTCACCCAGGAAGCTGCACCATGAAGCAACACCAAGGCAGGCCACACAGCTTGCTGCTGCCACCTGCCTCAGGGAAGGAGCCAAGCAGGAACTAGCCATGCCTTCGTAGAAAGACACGAACTGTGGCTGACCGTGAAACCTGCACTGACTGATCGACTGAACTTTGTTTCACATGCAAGACTTCACTAACATGACTAATCCAGGGAGGCAACTCAACCCCAGAGGGCCAGGATGGATGTTCAGGGGCCTCTGCCTGACTAGGGGCAAACACTTTTCACTGAAAGCAAGGTGCTTCCCCCCCCCCTTTACTGGAGCACCACTTGCTCAAATCCTCACCTGTAAAGAGGGATGCTTCTTTGCTGGTTCATCTTCCTCGGAATCCGACTGAAAGAGAGAGAAAGAGAGAGAGAGAGCAGAACTGAGTGCAAGGAGAAGAGACCAGAAGGGCCCTGTCGCACCCAGTGGTATTTCTCTGTCAGGGCAAATATATAGATATAGATATAGATATATATACAGATACAGATATAGATATAGATATAGATAGATAGAGAGAGCACTATTTTGAATCCAATACAGATCCAGACTGGGACAGAGATAGACAATGCAAAAGGTCTCTACATTTTCAACTAATATATATGTCTACCTCTGTCCCAGTCTGCATCTGTATTGGATTCAAAATAGTTTTTTACACAGGAAATTGTGTGAACATGTGGAATTGTTTGTCATAGTTTGTATATATGAAATTGCTTCTAACACAGAGAAATTTTATGGGAATTAATCACAAAGGCCATAAAGTAACTAACAAGCCTTCTCTCCACTTAATTCGCTCAGATCTTAACACTGCTAGGCAGCATATGGACTGCAAAAACCTCTATTTGCAGGACAGCTTTTCCTTAAGTTACATTAGTTCTACTCTAGAATCACCTACTGAAGCTAATGGATGTGACTAAATAGGGTCCAATCATTTCAACTTGTCTACTTAGCTAAATAGAACCCAAGTATTGCTTGCATTGTGGACCTTGGATGACTTATGCATGAGAAGGGCACACATAAATTTTATTTAAAAAACAGTAAAAGGTTTCCCCTCGCATGGATAGGAAGAAACATTTGGCAACTCCTCCTCCCTTCCCTGCTGCTGCAAGTAAGTGATAAGGACAGACCCAGCAGCTCCTAGGAAGCAGAAACAGCAGCTGTCTTTGTGTGGAGCTTTGCAAGAGGGCCCAGTGAGCTCCTCCACCAGCAGCACTCCCTGAGAAGAGCGCCCTTATCACCACAGCCTTCCTTCTTCACCCTCCAGTTTTGCCTTAGAAGTGCGACCCAAAGGTCAAGGAAGGCAAACTTTTGCACTCCAGCCAAGCAGATGCTGAGCATCTTGGATTCCAAAAAAGCAGCAGGTTCCCAAGTTCTCACAAAACCTATCAGTGGCTGGGCAGCTCCCACTGCGGGTTCAGAGAGGTGGGGGCTTTGAGTTCATCAACTCTTCACCACTTGCCCATGTTTGCTCCCTTCATTTCCCTGCATATACACTGACTGGCACACAACATTCCCAGTCCTACTTGGAGAAGCCGCACCTGGGGATTGAGCCTCCTACCTTCTGCATGTAAAGCAGATACT
The DNA here is from genome assembly GCF_009819535.1 of Lacerta agilis. Classification (NCBI taxonomy): domain Eukaryota; kingdom Metazoa; phylum Chordata; class Lepidosauria; order Squamata; family Lacertidae; genus Lacerta; species Lacerta agilis. The sequence goes on along the minus strand of NC_046328.1, from coordinate 39,897,201 downwards.
CTAGCAATAGGCTGCAAGCCTTTACACCAAATAAAGTTAAGATTCTAGTCCTCATGTTTCTAAATAATACTGAGTCTAAATAATACCGAGTCCATCTTACTCAGTACTGTTCAGACTGGCAGGCGGCAGTTCCCCAGAGTTTCAGGCAGTGGACATTGCCAGTCCCACCTGGAGACAGCCCACCCAGACCCACTGAAGCAAATGGACTTGATAGCCACTGTCAGTCACAATGGGTCTCCTCTGAGTAGGACAAGACCCCGCTTGGGTCCAAAGTAACAAAATGAATTTCAATAAGGATAAATGTAAGGTTCTGCACTTAGGCAGCTGCACAAACATAAGATGGGGCCCCTTGGCTTGCCTGTAGTACCTGTGAGAAGGATCATGGGGTCTTCGGAGATCACATGGCCCAAAGGTGTGATGCAGCAGCAAAAAAAGCTAATGCTATTCTAGGCTGCATCAACAGAAGTCTAGTGTCCAGATCAAGGGAAGTAATAGTCCCACTCTATTCTGCCTTGGTCAGACCAGACTTGGAATACTGTGTCCAATTCTGGGCACCACAATTTAAGAAGGAAGTTGACAAGCTGGAAGGTGTGCAGAGGAGGGCAACCAAGAGGATCAAGGGTCTGGAAACGAAGCCTTAGGAGGAACAGTTGAAGGAGCTGGGTATGCTTAGCCTGGAAAAGAGGAGACTGAGAGGAGCTAGGAGAGCCATCTTCAACAAGGGCTGTCACATGGACGAGGGAACATGCTTGTTTTCTCTTGCTCTGGAGGGGAGGACTCAAACCAATAGATTCAAGTTACAAGAAAGGAGATTCTGACTAAACATCAGGAAGAACTTTCTGACAGTAAGAGCTGTTTGGCAGTGGAACAGACTCCCAGGAGAGGTGGTGGACTCTCCTTCCTTGGAGGTTTTTAAACAGAGGCTGGACGGCCATCTGACATGGATGCTCCAGCTGAGATTCCTGCATTGCAGGGGTTGGACTAGATGAGCCATGGTGTCCCTTCCAACTCCATGACTATTATTCTAATGCTCGATGATAGCTTTAATAAAGATACTAAATACTTCATTTACTATTTCATGCTGTGTATTTTGCTACAGTATTAAAAATTCCTTTCTGATTTAATAGCAAGTTCTTAAATTGTACATGTTTCTTGCAGGAAGATGTGGCAAGATGGGAAGATGCCAGCAGAGTCGGGTCAACTCCAAGCATATTGTTTTCAAAGTGCTACCGTAAGACCCTCTGGGCTGCATTGCACACCAGTCCTACTCAGGAGGAGACCCACTGACGATAACAGACAGGGCCAAACGGGGACGCCAGTGGCACCATGCCTCCGTTGCCATGGGTCTACTCGGGAGTCGGCCTTGCGGCCGCGGGCTCCTCTGCTCCCTCCCTGCCGAGGAAGCGGGTGGGCGGCGGGCCCGATCCTGCGCTCTTCCTCCACGAAGGGCCCCCAAGACACTCACGTCCCCCAGATGAGGCGCCGCGATCCGCACGGGCTGCGTCCTCTTCTTGCCCGGGGCCCGCTCGGAGGCGGCAGCGGCCGGAGCCAGAAGCGGCGGCGGGGAGGAGGCCGGGATTTGCCGCGGCGCGAAAGGAAGTGGAAGGCCGGCTGTGAGTGGCCGGTGGTGCTGTTGTTGCGAAGCAAAGCCCGCGCCGGCCTTGGGCGGCGGGAGGGCGGAGAAGAGTCCGTGGTCGCCTCCGCCTCGCCGGCCCAGCTCCCGGCTCCTCTCCTGCTCCTCTGTTGCTTCGTCGTCGTCGTCGTCGTCTCCGTCTGTTCCTCCTCCCTCCTCGGCCGCGTCGCTCTCCTCCTGCTCCTCCTCCTCGCTGCTGGCGTAGGCCACCAATGACATGGCCTCCCCCTCCTTACCACCGGCTGCTCCTGCTACGCGAGGCCGAGGCTGCGCCCGCCGCACTAGGCCGCGCTCGCTTGAGCGTGAAGCCCGCTAGGCCGCAGCGGTCGCCATGGCAACGCCCCCGCCGCCGGAAGGAAGGCCGGGTGAAGAGGCGGGCTCTGGACTCCCCCCGCCCCCTCTTTCCCTTCTTCCTTCCTTCTACAGAGGCGGCTCGCTCCAACCTCCGACTCGGCTCCGGGCAATGGCGGCCGCCGTGGAAGGAGGAGGCGGTGCGGGGGCTCTCGCCTTCTTCCTCCCTCAGTGCGGGGGCGGGGAGGGAGAAACTACCACTCCCAGGAGCAGCCGCGCCGGAAGTAGCCGCTGGGCCACCGGCATGGTGGCGCGCGGTGGCTGCCGGGAAGCAGAGTCCTGGGTGGCGTCCGCTCCGCTTCCCTTTCCTCCCTCGCCTCCGACCTCCAGGGAGGGAATGTCACGGCTCCCATCAGGCACTTCGCCCGCCCGCCCGCGCTCAAACCTGCCGCGAGAGGAATCAAAATGGCCGCGGGGGCGGGGCAGGGAGCCCGCGCGACGCGGGGGGCGGAGCTCCTTTGTCAGCCGCCTGGGGCGCCTCGGCGGAGGAAAGGCGCCCTCGAGAGTCGGAGGAAGCCTCGTCTCGGCCATGCTGACTTCTTGCAATGCTGCTGGTTTTTAAACTGGCCGAGCGGTTCATATTTCCGAGCCCCTTATGATCTCTGCCATCCACCCTGTATTAAAAACGAGCAGGCCCCGCGCTTTGCTGGCCCCCCAAGTCCGAGCATCGCCCTCCCGTTCTGCATGGGAGGCGGCAATACAAATCCCATCGCGGCGAGCGGTTGACAATAAAGAATCGCGTCTGAAGCGAAAGGGTTTCCCGGCGGCGGCGGCGGCTGCTGCCTCAAGGGTCCCACGTGCGCGGCGCACGGGCGGCCGTGAGGACCGCGTATCTTCCGCGCAGCAGCGGGCTCCCGGGGCGGGAGAGGCTCCCCGGTGGGGGCTGCCTCCCCCCGCCTCCCTTGGTGCGCCCTCGGCGGGCTCTCCAGGCGGCGCCTCCGCCTCCTTGCGGCCAGGGGGTGGGGAAAGGCAGGGGCCTCGTCGGCGAGCGCGAAGGCGGAGGAGGCGGAGCCCGGCCTCCCTCCCTCGGCAGCCAGCCTCGCCACCGCTTTTCAAACACAAACAAGCGCCCCCGGGGAGCCCTTGGCGCGCCTCCGGCAGCCAAACTGTTGCGCGGCGGCGGCCCGGAGAGCAGCGCCCGCCGCGAGGAGCAGCCGAAGCAGCAGCCGAAGCAGGAGGAGGAGGAGGAGGAGGCGCGGCGCTCTCCCTCGCCGTCTCCCGCTCGCTCGCGGAGGCAGAGGCAGGCCGCCCGCCGGCCCTCGCGGCGCGCCATGTCCCGCTCCAACCGGCAGCGCGAGTACAAGTGCGGCGACCTGGTCTTCGCCAAGATGAAGGGCTACCCGCACTGGCCCGCCCGGGTAAGGCGCTTGCAGGGGCCGGCGGCCAGGGCGGGAAGGGGCCTCGGGGCGCGCAGCCAAGGCAGCGCCGAGGTCGGGCAAGGCTGCTCCCGCGAGGGCGCCCTCGTCGCTCGGGCGGGCGGGCGGCGGGAAAGAGGCCGCGTGGCCCGGCGATGGCGGCGGCAGAAGAAGCAGGTCCCGGGCGCCCTGGCGGGCCGCAGATAAGCACCAGGCGGGCGGGCGGGCGCTGCCAGCCAGAGCCGCCCCTCCAGGGCCCTCGCCGCGCGGGCTTTTTGGGTTGCGTTCCTGGGCGGGCGGAGGGGCGCCTCGCGGCCTTTGTAGAGAAAGGGGGGCTACGCTCGCCGGAACGGCTCCGCGTGTGGCGGCGAAGCTGAGCCCGTTCGTGGCGGGGAGTTCCCAGGGCGGGTCCCGTGAGCTGCCTCGCACTGCCCAGGTTGCAGCACGAGGCGCAGGTGAGGCCTGCTCGAGGCAGCCGCGTTTCCTTCCGCGCGGGCCCGGCCACCTCACCTGCGCCCGGTTTCTGCTCTGGGGGGAACAGGAGACCCTTTCTTTCGTGATTGTCATTCATTCGGTAGAATTAGTTGCTTGCAATAATAGCAATATACTAATATTGAGGAGCTGAATTCTTTGGGATTGAAAAGCGTCCAGTTATTTGCTTAGAAACCTAAGTGGCCGCTGCCTGGTGCATTCTACCTAAAACTCTGTTTCCCAAAGTTTGGTCTCATCCCTGACCACTGGTCCTGTTTGCTACGGATGGTGGGAGTTGTAGTCCAAAAGGACCTGGGGACCCAAGTACTGTATGAGAAACACTGGCCTAAAAGGAGGAAGTGGTCATAAATGCCCTCTAGCTGTTGTTGGACTACAACTCCCATCATCTCTCACCATCTTCCATGGTGGCAGGCAGGGGCTGATAGGAATTGGAATCCAGCATTGTCTGCACCATGTTGGCCATTCCTGATCCAGAACATTGTTGGGTGGGCTGTACCCAGCTAAGGCCAAGCCATCTGAAAATAACAGACCCAAGTTAAGTCACAATCATTCATTTCAGTGAGTTGAACTCGGAGTAGGACTAACACTGTATACAGTTTGACGGACCCCCTCTGGAGGTGGTGAGATCTTCTTCCTTGGAGGTTTCTAAGCAGACGTTGGACAGCCATCTGGATGCTTTAGTTGAGATTCCTGCACTGCAAGGGGTTGAACTACATGACCCTTGGGGTCCCTTCCAACCAGACCATTCTATGATTCCAGCCCTTTCTGTTGAATCCCACTGATTTGTCATAGGCTGTTTACTACAAGGTGTGCTGTTTCTTTCCTTTTTACGGGTGTTCTTAGCCACCCTGGGCTGTGAATGAGGAAGGCTAGCATGCAAGAGGTGGCACTGATGTGTCTTCCAGGAATGCGGTTTCTGAGGTCAGAGGCTTCCTCCCATCAGCAGCCAAAACAACTAAGTTTCTCCCCCCACTATTTACATCAGATCTCCCTGTTCCAAAATTTCATCCTATATTGGTGCAGAGCTGGCTTCTACTCAGAGCTGCATGGCCTTCTCTGGCATGGCCCCAAGGCTGTGGAAATCTCCCTCGAGAGAGATCCACCAGGCCTCTTCTCTGCAGACATTTTGTTTCAGTTGACTTTCTTTGAACAACTTTATTTGCTGGCCTTGCTGTTTGTTTCAACCCCGCACCCCCTTTTTTGTTGAGTTGGATCATAGAATGGTAGAGTTGGAAGGGCCCCCTAGGGGTCATTGAACCCACCCCCACCCCAATGCTGGAATCACAGCTAAATAATTCTGGCAGGAACTCTGCGTAAAAACTTCCAAGTAAGGAGAGTACACTATCTTCCCATGGTGTTTTTTTTTTAAACATAATAATAGTTGTTAGTTGCTTTTAAAAAGAAATACTGTTGTTCCATGTTGGATGGTGTGTTGGGGGGGGTATCACTTTCCTCTCACACAGACTTCCTGTGCTGCCGCAGAGTTCCCCTGCATGATTTTAGGGAAAGGGTCTGCGCTGCCACATTGGCCTCTAAAAACCCCTTTACTACCTTTGCTTATGGCAGTTGGATTTGGGTAGGGTGTCACCCCATTTTGAATGAGAATACCTACGGGGGGGGGGGGAGTGTAGTGTTTGTTGGGTCAAGAGCAGTGTTAGAAACTGAGATATGAAAGCTAGGAGCTAAATGGCACCTTAAACCTAGGTTATGGGCGCAACAATGGAATGTCTAGCCATGATTTTTTTATAACATGAATACAAAGCTGAAAATGAATGAACTGCAGCTAAAACCTTGTGTTCATTTTTCACATGGTCTTGTCTTCATCTGAAGACTGCAAAAAACAAAGGCATACTTCCCTTGCCCACCTCCCCTAATATTCTTATGAGGGTCCCTTCTCCAATCCTCAAAGAGTGGTTGGAAGGGGGGAGGCAGAAAAAGGTCCTCCTTTCGTTCCAGCCGTGGCAGTTTTAATCTGAAATCTTAGGCGCAGAACTGCACATTAATGAAGGCACCTAGAACAATGGGAGTTTCGAACGCTGGTCAAGAGCATTAGCCAAAAGCTAAACCTCTCATTTCCTCCATCTGTAATAGTGCAGCGTTATACCAGCCTACCTTACAGGAATGTTAAGAGGATTCTTGACATAATGTTTGGATTTAAAAAGCTCTGTATAAGTACATGTGTGTCTTCTTTTTTCACTTGTTGCGTCTTCAGTTATTTAATTATTTCTGTTTATTCCTGTAACCATGAGGGCTAGAAGCTTGGGTTTTTCCTCAAAATGGGAAAAAGGGGAAATTGAGTAGTAGCTCGTTATATTAGAGTGTGGTGCTGATAATGCCAAGGTTGCAGGTTTGAACCCCGTATGAGATAGCTGCTTATTCCTTTATTGCAAAGGGTTGGACTAGATGATCCTCAGGCAGTGCTCAAAATTAGCCAGGCACGTTTTACTACTGGTGTGGATACAGTTGTGCCCATGTGGAGATTTCCGGGCGCCAGGTTTAAAAACCTCCATAGCCTTTCTCCATAGCTATTTCCATTTCCACCGTGTGTGTTCCTCCTTCTTGCACACTGGGACAAGTGAATTGTTGTAAGAGGAAGCTGCAGTCAAGCGATGTAGTTGAGCTCATAGAATTGTACCATTGGAAGGGGCCCTGAGGGTCATTTAGTCCAACCTCCTGGCAAAGAGATATTCCATTGCAGCAAGCGCAACCTGGATTCAAGTTGCCATTTGTCGCCTAGCTTACCGGTATATACTGTACCTGAGTTTCTAACAGGGTCACGTCTCTTCCAGCTAAACAATTCTATGGGTCTGTTGCTGTGAGAGAAACACTTTTGTATTTACCTCTGAGTAAACCTGCCTATAACTGGGCTCCATGGCCCTCAAATGCCCATTGACGTGAGCAGTGAAATCTGCATATATTTTCGTAAATATTTGTGTGGCTAAAGTTGGATACAGCCCATAAACTTTGTGTGTTTTGCCTGTCAATCTAGGATCCCCCTAGGGGGTGCCTTTAATCAATTAAATATTCCAGCTCCCGCAACGTTGCCAAAATCTTGTCACACCCACCCCTCCATGTTCACACAAACCAGCACAGCATGTTTCCAAAACTTCTCTACTGTTGGTTGTTAATTACATTATGTCCTGGCCCAAATCCCGCAGGGAGCTAGTCTGCCAGTGCCACATGCCCAGTCGCCAGGGATGGTGGGAGCACTGTCCCTGGTGTGGACAGTACTGAACTAGATACCCCAATGGCCCAACTCTGTTCCTATTTAAACCAGACTTTTGTGGGAAACCATGAGGACTAGAATCTTCCTCTTGCAGAAGGGATGCAGCTCAGCATTCAGAATTCGCCAAGCACATTTTGCACCTGGCTGTTGGCCACTTGTGACCAAGTGAAGATGCCCAGGTGCCAGGATGGCTCCTGACACTCCCACCATCCAGGGATCCTTGGGCCTTGCCTGTTTTCACCCACTAACAACACATCCTGTAGAATTCTGTCTGTTATATTTTATCTGCGTAATCGGAACAAATTTCGGAAACCAAAAAGTTGTTCTGACAAATATGACTTTCCAGCTGTCTGGCCCCTAAATGGCAACTAGACATTCTGTTTTGGCGACTGTCAACCTGGTTCAAGGAGCCATTTGGCTCCTCGCTTATATATCTGAGTTTCTAACACAGACGTTGTCGCAGCTCGATGCTTGGAGCACCTGCTTTGCATGCCAAGCAGTCCAGGTTCAATCCTCAGCATCTCCAGGGAGGACTGGGAGAGACCCGTGCCTGAAGCCCTGGTGAGCTGCTGCCAGTCAGTGTAAGCAGTACTGGGTTAGACGGACCAGCAGCCTGTATGAGGCAGCTTCCTATACAGGGAGTAGAATAGACCTTTCTAACCTAAAACTTCCTGATGGGGGTGGCTGGCCTGGAGCTCTCTAGATATTGCACAACGGGCTCCAACTCTCACAGTCCCTCAGCATTGGGGCCAATCCTGACTGGGTCCCACGGGAGCTGGAGTTCAGCATCATCGGGTGGGGGGTGTCGGATAAATGGCCAATTTAGGGAGGAGCATGAGAAGCTGCCTTATACTGACTCGGGCCATTCATCTGACGCTCATCTGACTGACTGGCAGGTGTTCTTCAGGGTCTCTGAATGGCAGGCTTCCCCAGCCCTTTCTGGTGATGCCAGGAGTCACAGCTGGCACGCTTTGCCTGCAGGGCATATGCCCCAGCGCTGAGCTTTCCCCCAGGGACTTATTTTCATTTTCACAGGTATTTAATTCCAATAATCAGGGTGGGATGTTTTACATCAGGGCCGTTTGCGATTTTAATTCAGTGTTTCTCCATCCCCCAAAGGCATCACTTTTAAATCCCTGGATCAAATAAACTTTCCAGTTTTCCACTCTAATATATGTATTCTGGAGTGGAAGCATGCACATCAACTGGGTATCTTGTTTCCAACCCAACTGAACCTTGAATGCTACCCAGGAGCATAATCTAGCACCTCTCCAGCATCGGAGCCCACAAAGGTTTTGCACTGCAAAATTTAATAGAATCGTAGGGTTGGAAGGGACCCCGAGGGTCATCTAGTCCAACCCCATATGATCACAGAACTTGTATCTGCTTAGGGGAGCTGTTGCGTATAAGGACACTAAGGAAGGTCCAGTGGTTTCACATGGGATGGGAAACTGCACGTTGCAGGGGGTTGGACTAGATGACCCTCAGGGGCCCCTTCCGATTCTTCCATTCTATGATTCTAAGCAATATCACTTTCTTGAAGGCAAGGTGCCAAGAACTTTCCAGAAGTAAGGGCGGCTGGTAGGTCCTGGGTAGAGGAGTGTTTCTCCATGATAAGGAAAGTAGATGGCCATGCTGTTCGTTTGGCATAAGCCAATACAAACAAAAGATCTAATAATAGACGGCCTCTTGTGTCATATTGATGATGCTAGACCTCAAGAGTCTCGTCTTTGCTCCCGATTCACTCTCTTACAAAGGAAATGGGGGCTGCACTGTGCTTGAAAGGCGGCCATGGATTCTGGCTACGCTGACAAGCTCCTGTTCCTTTTATATGTTATACCGATTAAACATTACATAAAGATAAACAATAAATGAGCTACTTGGGGAACGCAAAAAAGGTGAAATGAGTTATGACCTAAATGTGTTTCTTTTGCATTCGGGTATTTCAAACCAGGTTGTTAAGGAGCATTGAGGCTGCTATCCTACACCCAAAGCCACTTACCTGGGGGTAAGCCCCACTGAATTAAAGGAGACTTCTTCTTTTAAGTAGACATGCATAATAGGATTGTGCTAATGTTTCTCCACTTCTAAAATAATCCACCTTAAACTTCAGAAAAGCCTGGTTTGGTTTTTTTTTAATGCACCATTCCATGGGGCTGCTGCAGCTGGCCATGGGGGTCCTGAGTCGTCGTCTTCTTCCCCCCAGTCCTGGGGTGGCGCTTTCCCCCATGTTTCATTCCATGGGGCCTGGGTTTCCCCAGATCAGACAGCCAGCTCCCTCCGCTGCTCCAAAGGGAGCTGCGAGCCGCCACAAGTGTGGGGTGCCCCATGGCAGCGTCTGCCAGGCCTGTTAATTTGCCAGGGAACCTTCTCAGGGTCGTGGCTTGATTTGCTGCAACGGGCCAGGCACGCCCAGAGCGGTCAATGGGGAAACGGATTTCTAGGTTGCCCTGGCAGGAATCGCGTGGCCCTGTGTGTGCCCCTTTAGAAGACTTCCCAGCCACAAAGTGGAGGCTTGCTCAGGCCTCTTTTTGAAAGCAAGGGAATTATGGGCACCCAGTGAAAACTTTCTCCTCCAGGCTGGCCTCCCTTGGTGTGCAGCCATTTTTGCCTCTGCCTGCACCCGGCAGCTCGAAACCCTGCTGCCACGGGGCCTGGGAATGGCTGCCTTTTGTCATTGCCGCTCTTGCAAAACAAAACAGAAGCAGCCTGGCTCTCTTCTTCCTTGCTGTGGCCTGGCGGTTGGAGGAGATGGGGGGGGGGGGAAGGAGGCCTCTCTCCCAAGAGGGAGCCAGGAAAGCCTTGCGGTTTGGGGGGAGGGAAGGAGGGGAGGGCTCAGGGGATGGGTGGCTCTGTCCTCCACCGCACAGATGCTGTCTCTGCAAGAGGTGGGTGCTCCTGTTTCAGCACATCCAAGGGTCCTCTGGGCCCCCACCCCATGGAGGCCAGCAGAGCAGGACCCCTGGCCTGGCTTGGCTTCGGTGCCCCACAGGGCCTAGTGGATCTCCCTGGCCCCCACTTAGCGTGTGCATCCTCCTGATGCAATTTTATCTTCTACTTTCTATGTGCTTCTGTGTGTTCAGTTATAACACTTGCATCTTACATTACCAGCCCAAACAATTACAGTCTATTTTAAAACCCATCAGGAGTTTTAAATGAGCACAGGCGCTTCACCCAGCAGACCCGATTTAACCGGCTCCATTTAGGCAGCTCAGAAGTGTTCGTTGTTTCAACGCTGAGCGAATCAACCTGTTTGGAGGGTTTCTTAGCAAAAGGATGCAATTTATAGAGCTGAGCTCCATGGGGGGATGACCTAACATTGCATTCCTTATTGCAGCTATATTGGAGCTGTTCAGTTTACAATTTGCAGAGTTTCAAAAGCCAAAACTGGGCAGGTCCTGTCCTCAAATGGCTTACAGTCCAAAGCAGAAAATGCAGAAGACCTGGAGAGATTGAGAGGAAAGAAAAATGGATGTTACTGCTATTGCTATTATTATTATTATTATTATTATTATTATTATTATTAAAATACCCAAATACACAAAGTTGGGTTAAGAAGGGAATAAACAAAGCAGTCAAAATCGAGCAAAGTTGAATAAGAAATGAAGCAGAACGTAACTAAGATCAAACAAGCTAGTGATCTAAATGCAGTGAATGTTAAAAGCATGTTGAAATAAAAAGGATTTATTCAGTGGAAGAAGTCTACTTGTGGGTCTGCACGGGGGGGGGGGGCGGGAGGATTGGAGCTGCTGCCACATCAGGGGCAGGATCCAACCATGCAGGGCAAGGAGGGGCTTTCATAGAGAGTTGGACAAATTTATGCAGGAGGGAGAGGGCCATGGAGGGCTACTAGCCAGGATAGCTGGGCTCTGCCTCCACAACTGGAAGCAGCATTGCTGCTGAATGCCAGTGGCTGGAAGATGCAGGAAGGGAGGGGGCCCGGTGCTTAGGTCCTGCTTGTGGGTTTTCTGAAAGATGCATCTGGTTGGCCCTCTTGGGCCTGATCCAGCAAACAGGCTCTTCTTCCTATGAGATGGTGGAAAACAAATAGGGCTTGTTTTCCCCTCTTGTGACTTTCTTGGAAAGGTGGCTAGTGGTTTCTGGAGATGGACTCGGGCCTCCTGACACCTGCCTTGCCAGGCTGGCGCTCTCTCTCTCTCTCTCTCTCTCTCTCTCTCTCCCTCTCCCCCCCCCCCCCCCCCGGTTTCCAGGCTTGCCTCCACTAGTCACTCTGTTCCAGGCTGCTTTTGAACCCTGCTCCTTTTGCAAAGAGCAAAAGGAAAGCAACTCCCTCTCCCCTTTGTGCAGGCTCTGCGCTTTAGGAGTGACACGGGCTTCATCCCTGCACATACTATTGCAGGGGGTTGGACCAGATGACCCTTGGAGGTCCTTTCCAACTCTACGATTTGGGTTGATCCAGGGCCCGGTCTGGTTGCATTTGGGATCAACCAGGGAGTGGGGAAAGGGGCTTCTCTGGTACCCATTCCACACACCCACGCTGGGCACCTTGAAGGCCCCTGCCTGCTGGCCTGCCCTGTCGCAATCAGGCTCTGCCCCCCCCCCCAAGCCAGGGAAACCTGTTTCCTAGCCGGCCTTTCCTGTTGGCCCAGATGGTCATCTCCATCGCCCGCCACCCACCAGAGACCGGGGGGGGGGTTGCAGGTGCTCCTTTGGGTGTCCTCCCCACCTGCACAGATTTGTTAGGCTGATGTCACACATGTACCCCATCACTTTCCAGATAATGCTGATCAGGCTCCCCAAAAACCTTGGGTGGAAAGGAGTGTTTGGGAGGGGAAACTGCCCCTCCTTCTGCCCCTGCCTGGCTGCATGGTTGCCCCACAGTGGGCAAGCCCCAGGTGGAGAGGCATGGGGCTGGCAGGGCGGAGCTGGATTTGTGCTGGAAGGTAGGCCTCTTTCTTTTGCTGCTGCTGCTGCTGCTGCTGCCAGGCTGAGTCTGCCTCTGGCACAGCCTCCTGGCGGAGGTGCCTGGCCTGTGTGTGCTTGCATGCGTGTGTTAATGTGGGGCCAGGGGCAGAGGGCAGAGGCCTGCTTTGCTTTGCTCTGGCCCTCTGCCCTCTGGCTGGGCTCCCCTCCCTCCCCTGTCAGGCCAAAGAGAGGCAGAGAAGAGAAAGTCCTTCACACACGGAGTTAAACTTTGGAACTCCCTCCCACAGGAGGCAGGGATGGCCGCCAACGTGGGTGGTTTATAAGAGGAAGGGACAAATTCATGGAGGTGGAGAGGGCTATTGAAGGCTGCGTTTTTGTGCTCAGATCCTGCTTGTCAGCCCCTGTGAGAACAGGAACCAGGCTCTTCTTGTGTTCTTATGAACCCTCCAGGTCCAGAGGCAGTCTGTCATAGGTTTTTAGATTATATTGAGCTGATGTGAGAACAGGAGGCTGGGCTAAATGCAGGTCCAGCAGCCAGGTTCTCCTTACGTTTATATGGAGTCTATCTGGATCCCTAGGTTCTTGCTGGTTTGGGAGGCTGGACTAGATGGGCCCCCTTTGGGCTGCTCCAGCAGGCTCATCTTAGAAAGGACTCCTGCCTGGGCGAGGTCCATCTTCGCACCCAGTCGCAGATTCCAGCCAACCTTTGCACCTGCCCCTTTGGAGTGGGTGAGGCTTCCCAGGTTGCCTTGGCAGGTGCTGGCGCTGTGGGTGCCCAGTCCCTTTGCACAGGCCCTGCTGGGGATCTTCTTCAGCCCTCCATGGCTGCTCTTGGGAGCCCAGAAGCCCCTTTGCTCATCCGTCTGCATGGGGCAGGGGGTGCCTTTCCCCATCTCCATTTGGAGGCATCAGGGATTGAACCCAGGACCCTTTGCAGGCCAGGCAGTCTGCTCCCCCGCTAATCTGTGGCCTTCCCTCTGGAAACACAGATATGGTCCCAGTCCTCACAGTTCCAAACATCGGGAGTTGCCTCCGGGTCAGTCTTGCTCAGTATTGTTGGCACTGGCCGGCAGCAGCTGCTCACTAGAGGGATTTGGGTTGGGGGAGGCATTCCCAGCCCTACCAGGAGATGCTGCCTGCGGAGAGGGAATCTGCAACCTTCTGCATGCCAAGCAGCTGCTCTGTGGCAGAGGGAGGCATTGTTGACCCTCAGTGGCTGCAGCGGTTGCTCCTCTCCTTCTCCTTCCACCCCAGTGATAATGGCGGAAGTCTGAATGAGGCCGGCCTGTTGGCCAGATCCTCAGGTGGGACAAAGGGCGTCCCCCCCCCCATGGTGCGTGTGTGGCCACTTCCCTCCCTCTGAGGAAACCCAAGCGAGGCTGAGAGGCAGGAAGGGGCCTCCTGGCGGTGACTCAGCAAGAGTGGCGGAGGGCGGCTAGCAGGGCAGGGCCAGAGGGAGAGCCTGCTGGATCAGGCCAGAGGCCCCTCTGCTCCAGCCTCCTCTTCTCCCAATGGCCAAACACCCCTCCAAACCAAGGAATCCAGATAGACTGCCTCTGGACTTGGAAGGTCCACAGGAACAGAAGGGGAGTCTGGCTGCTGGATCAGGCCTAAGGGAGCCCATCTGGCACAGCCTCTTGCCCTCACAGGGGCCGGCCAGAGGCTCCAAAAGAAAGCCCCCCCCCCCCCCGCCCCGCAAGAGCCTGTGAATTTTTCTCATCCTCTTTTAAAGCCATCACTGCTGCCTCTTGCAGGAGACATTGGCCTGACGCAACTGCAGCCTGTTGTGATGGAGCCTCCAGGTCCAGAGGCAGTCTATGTAGACTCCTAGGTTCTTGGGGGCATTTGGCCAGTGGGAGAGATGGGCCCCCTTTGGCCGGATCCTGCTGCAGGGCTCTTGCTGGGTTCTGAGGGTGGGGGCTGCAGCCCCCCCCCCGCCCTTTGGAGGCGCTGGGCCTCTTCCTCTTCCTCCTCTGCAGCCCACCTGCCTCCTTCCCTCTGAGAGCCTCCTTTGTTCCCCTTTGTGGTTGGGGGGTATTGGGTTTCCCTCCACACCTTCCCCCCCCCCAGAAGCAGCACCTGCCTCTTCCTGCAGCTCAGAAATGGCTCAGGGGACCTGAGAGCAGGATTAAGCCTTTTGTCTCTCTCCAACCTTTTTTTTTTTTAACAATCACCAGATTGGGGCGGGGGGGGGGGTTGTCCATGAGGAAGAATCAAGGGGGGAGGAGCCTGTTGTCTGGGCAAGAGAGGGGCCCACATGGAGGGGAGGGGCATTTCTCAAGCCAGGCTGCCAGCAAACAGCTTCTGGACAGAATCATAAAATAACTGTAGAGTTGGGAGGGACTCCAAAGGGTCATCTAGTCCAACCCCCAGCAATGCAGGGATGGCAGCTGAAGCATCCATGACAGGTGCCTGGAGGGGGCATTGAGGAGCCGAGAGGGGCAGACAGAGGCAACAAATTGTGTGTGTGTTTCTCCAAGTGCTTTGCTGGCCTTGGGGATCTGCCCATTCAGCAGTGCTTTAGTTAATGTTTGCTTTTAAGCATCATGACACACACACACACACACCCTTTAAGAAGCACCCATCTGGGTCAGAGGAAGACTCCTGCCTCCCCTCCTTTCGATGCGGGTCGGCCAAATGCCAGGCAGGCCATGGGAGTAGACGGGGGGAGGGCCACCATAGGGGCCCATGAGCCTACCACCCCGATTTCCAGTACCCTGAAGAACCTAGGAGTCAAGATAGACTGCCTCTGGACCTGGAGGTTCCCTAAGAACATAAGAGCCTTCTGGATCAGACCAATTGGCCACCAAGTCCAGCATGCTCTTCGCCTGCCTCCTGTGCAGAAGCCAGTCATTCGCTTGGGATAATGAGGACTAGAATATTACTTTGTGTTTAGGGTGAGAGCCTGTAGGGCAGCTGCTTTGCTTGCAGAAGTCCCTGGCTGTTGGCCAAGCCAGCTGGGGGTGATGGGAGCCAGGAGTCATGGTTTTTGGGTTTTGGTTTGCGGCTGGGTGCAAATCCTGTCCATTTGGAGGTGGCAAAAGGAGACCCTGGGGGCCAGCTGTGGAGATCAGAGCAGCCCCAAGCCAGCAGGTGGCTTTGCAGTGCCAAAATCACATGGGAGGGAGGGAGTTGGATGGCCTTTGTTAGGCGGAGAAGAAAATCCAGCAGGAATTTGGAAGTGCTCCTCCTCTCTTCCCATCTGCAGGGGCCGGTTGCCGCCTGGCCATTGTTCCTCCCTGCCCCCCCCCAATCCCTGCTGCAGAATCTGCTGAGCTAAATTGGTGCGGCAGTCTAGACAGGAGCTTACCATTGGCCAGAAGGGGGCGGGGGCAGGGAGCCCTTGTCCCCTTGCAATCCTGGCCCTGTGCCGAAATTAAGAGTGGCTGCCTGCCAGATCCATGCCCCCCCCCCCCGTAAGACGGGGCCTTTTAAACAGAACCCAACTGCTGGGCTTTTCGTTTCAACATTCAGTGTTAATTTGTCTACCATCTTCCTCTATTGCCACACCTGAGGCAGTTTGCAATCCGAAGAAACAACAGCATATGCAATAAAAGTCACAGATCCAAACCAATGTCAAAAAGTCATAATTTAAAAATATGACTTTAAGCAACTTAAACAGTTGAGATTCCGGCCTTGCAGGAGGTTGGACTAGATGACCTGTGGGGTCCCTTCCAGCTCTACAATTCTGTGGTTTTTTGAACTTTTATCAAATAATGTCCTATAATCCATTTGAAATATTGTAATACACAATAAGATTAACTCAAAAAAATCAGTGATTTATAATAGAGAAGAAGAGTTGGAACAAATCATTAATAAATTATAGCTGATAAAAAATAACAGCAAGTTGCAATACATAAAATGGTGGAATACATTAAAAAATACAAAATGATCACACTGAGCAACAAATTCACATAACTTATTTTTTAAAATCCCAAAAATATATTTATCCCCCCCCCCCCCCGATAAGACCTGGGGGGTGGAGAATGTCCTGGTGCCCCCAGTGGCCCGTCAGCTTAATTCAGAGCCCTCCTGCAGGATGCAAAGTCCCCTCCCCACCCGCTTGCTGCTTTCCTTTCTTTTTCCAGTGGTCCTCTGCGCTAGACTGCCCCTGAGCCCAGAGGCTCCACTGCGGTCTGTAGCTCTCTCCTCTGTGGCTTTGCCCCTGTTTAGAGCTGCCTCCCAGTTGGGAGATATTCCCACCTTCTGCACACCAGGCACCTGTCCTCTCCAAATCTCTCACAGTTCATGGGATGCTACGTCTGCCCAGCTTTTCCCAACCTCAGTCTTATCGTCTGGACTTAATGCGCCTCCATCTTTTTGATGATACCAGCAGAGGTATATTGCCAAAAGAATTGGCCTTGTCTGTGATCTCAGCAGCTCAAATAGTCATTGCAACCTTAGTCCCAAAATCTGACACTGGGCGCTCAGCACCATTGTGGAGAAAATAAGGAAATACCTTGAGATTTCAATTCAGACTAGAACCTGCAGAACCTTTTTTTCTGGCTTCAAAATAATTTATTGCTACAAACTCATTTTTCTCCAGCCTGCGCATTCCATTCTGATAGGATGCTTGATACTCCCCCCAACTGACCAATATCATTTTCACCCCTGGGTGCTGCTCCAGAGCACTATGGGAGGGTGGCAGGAGGGGTTCTTTTTCATGCCCCCCCCCAAATGGGAACAGGTTTGTTTTGATCCAGGTGAATTGTTCTCCCTCCTGAAAAGGGGGCAAGTTTAAAAGTGCCAGGACATTCAGTCAGCAACATTGACTATAGATGCCGTGTGTGTGTCACACATTAAAAGCACATCGCTCCCCTCCCCCCGAATATTGATAACTGTAGTTTACCCTTCACAGAACAACAATTCTCAGGGCCCTTCAACCACAATTCTCAGGTGGTTGTTGTTTCAGAGGGGTGCTTTAAATGCATGGTGCGTATTACAGAGGTGATTACATTCAGCTATGGATCTTGTCTTCTTCCACTAACAAACAAAATTGTCAAAACAAAATAAAAAATAAAAAACCTCCCTCCAGTAGCACCCCAGAGACCAACCAAGTTTGCCCTTGGCATGCATGCACATGAAAGCTCATACCAAGAACAAACCCAGCCGGTCTCCAAGGCGCCACTGGAAGGAACCCCTCATTTTTTATTTTGTTTTGACTATGGCAGACCAACACGGCTACCTTCCTGTAACTGAAATAAAATTGTAGCAGCCTCATCCCCTTGCTTAGAGGGGGAATGGGAGAAAGAGACCAAAGGAAGAAAAATCCTTAGCCAAAAATGCTCTCCTCGTCACCACAGGACAGCTCACCCTTTTGTTACATATAAAGTGGAAGCATTGTTTTCAAGGCAGCCCTCCCAACATGCCTGGCCAATCTGGAGCTACAGGATAACCTGGTCCCTTCCGACTCCAGATTCTGTGACGCCAAAAAACTTCTTGTTTTCCTCTCTGTCCAGATCGATGAGATGCCAGAGTCCGCTGTGAAATCGGCTTCCAACAAGTACCAGGTCTTTTTCTTCGGGACCCATGAAACGTGAGTAGAAGGAAGCGCCCAGTTTTTCCTTTGCGAGGGGGATTTGCTTCTGCACCTGAGCAGAGCTGCGCGTGTGTGTGTGGATATCAGACTTTGGAGCTGCTGCTTCCTGTGTGATTTGGGGCTGGGGTCCAGCATGGGGGTGTCATGGGACAATTTAAAGTTGGGTTTTTTAAGGCATTCCACCACCACTGCTCCCTGGCCAGGGCTGTCAGACAAAATGTTGAAAGCCTATCAGAATTGTAGAGTTGGAAGGGACCCCCAGGGGCCACAGGTTCAGGGTCTCCCCTCTGGAGCAGCAGAAAACAGGCTGGCTTCATGGGATGGCCCTTCAGAGATTAGCTGGCCATCATGTCGCCTCTTGGCTGAGGAGCAGGCCATACAGATGCTCCAAAGAAACGCATAAATTAAAAAAACTTTAAGCTAGGCCTGCCACACCTATAGGCTTCTCCAGTGGGGCTTTCAGGGGCTGGTCTGGGCCAGCCCACGGCCCTTGTCTGTGTGTGTGACTCGCAGCTTCTCTCTCTCTCTCTCCACCCAGGGCGTTTCTGGGACCGAAGGACCTCTTCCCGTACGAAGAGTGCAAGGGGAAATTTGGGAAGGCCAACAAGCGGAAAGGCTTCAGCGAAGGCCTCTGGGAGATAGAGCATAACCCCACCGTCAAGGCATCCGGGTACCAGGTGCGCTGTGGGCAGCCACGCCTCAAAACACCCTCCGCCCCCCCCAGCAGAGCTGCAATTCCCAGTGGTCCAAACGCACTAGCGCTCCTGGGATCCCATGGGCCTTAAGTGTGGGGCCCGCTGCTCCTTCCTGGCCTCCGAGGCCCCAGAGATGGGAGGCCTTTTCGTGGTTCCAGCCGCAGTGGGGAAACCGAGGCTGAGTGTGCGCTTTTTGCCGCTTCCTCCACAGCCAACCCAGAAAAAGGGCCCCACGGAGGACGCGGGGGCCGAGCGGGAGCCGGAAGCAGGGCAGAAGAAGGAGACCCCCGAAGGGAGCAGCGACGAGGAGGGGAACCTGGTAATTGACGAGCAGTCCAAGGAGAAGAACGAGAAGGCCGGGAGCAAGAGGAAAGCAGAGGGGGCCCTCCTGGAGGTAGGCGGGGGGAGGCAACACGTAGCCCACCCCTCCAACACAGCCCTTTCACAGTGGCCGGCTGGGGTGCAAAGGGTTAAAAGTGAGGGCAGGAAAAGGATCTGTGGCACAGAGAACGTGGGGGCTCCTCTGTGGGGCACCCTTTCTCCTTCTCCCAGGATACGAGAGGGTTTTATTGATCAATCGATTGCGTTCCTTTCCTGCCTTCTCTCCTCCAAGGAACTAAAAGTGGGGTACATGGTTCTCCCCCCTCCCCATTTAATCCCCACAACCGCCCTGAAAGGTAGGTTAGACTGAGAGCCAGCGACTGGCCCCCAAGGTCACACCCAGTGAACTTCCTGGCCCCCCCACGGCCATTTGAGCAACCAAAGCAGGTGGCCAATTCCGGTGAGGCAAGGTCCCCCTCTGGGCTGGTGGCCCCTTGCAGATCTCCTGGGGATCTGCTCCTCTTGCGCTCTCACATGTGAGCTGGTGTCGGAAGCTGCTTCCATCCCAGCTCAGGCCAAGCATCCGTCCATGTCAGTGTTGCCTGCTCTGACTGGCAAGCAGCAGCAGCAGCAGCAGCAGCAGGGGCTCTCTGGGGCTCCAGGCACAAGTCTCCCTGCCGGCCCTGTCTAGAGGTGCCTCTGGTGTGGGATGTTGAGCCAGGGATCTTACTCAGGCAAGGCAGGCACGCCTGCCCCGATCGGCAGTGTTTTCCCATGGACGGATCCTGGGTGCTGTGTCTTGTGGGTCCCTGAGGTCCCCACATCCCGCTTTATCTCTTTATAGAAGTATTGCCTCGCCGCTAAATCACAAGACGTACCAAAGCGTTAAAATAGCGTTAAAAATATTTTTATGAAAGCATTAAAAAAATTAACAGCAATTTCAGAGTAAAAAAGGTTAAAAGCCAGGATTGACAAACAGTTGTGGGGATTGCATTCTTAATTGCCTGCATAGGAATAGAAACATTTTGGCAGGCATTGAGAAGTTGGCACAGAAGGCGACTGCTGCGTCTCAAGTGGCAGGGAGGTCCACAGACCGATGACACTCAAGGCTGGGTTTCTTGTCACGTTGTTCTGTGCTGCTGCTTTAGCATCTCCTGCATTTTAATTTTTTTGCGCCCAGCTTTTGGCCCCCCCCCCATATTAATAAGGGTTCCTAGTTGGAAGGGGATTCCCAAGGCTGATCCAACCCCCTGCAAGGCAGGAATCGCAGCTCAAGGATCCCCAACTTCTGCTGAAGAGCCTACAATGAACCATAAAACCGTAGTGTTGGAAGGGACCCCCGGGGCCATCTAGCCCAGCCCCTGCGGCGCAAGAAGCACCACAGCTCTTGAGCTGCACAGACGTGCTGGGGGGAGACATGTGGGTATTGGGGGGGCTGAACCTCCCTGACCCCCTCTGTCCGCCTTGCAGGACTCCTCCCCAAAGCGCGCCAAGGAGAGCGAGGACCAGGAGGGCGCTGGGGGGGAGAAGCCCAAAGGCTGTGAGGGAGACGCCCCCAAGGAGCCGGAGAAGCCCAAGAAGCAGCAGCCCAGCAGCCTCCTCCCAGATGGCGGGGAGAAGGAGGAGAACAGCAGCCGAGCCGCTGATGCGCCGGCAGGAGGCGAGGGGAAGGAGGAAGCCTCCGAGGAAGAGGACGAGGAGGAAGAGGACGAGGAGGAAGAGGAAGAGGAGGAGGCCAGCAGAGACCACAAGGAGAGGTGTGGGCAGGGGAACAGGAGGGGGGAGGGCTCCCTGACCCAGAGGCAGTCTGGCCTGGCCTGGCTTCTGCCAGTGCCCAGGGGTCAGAAGAAGGAAGGATCCTAGAGGGAGGAGGGACCCCCAGGGGTCATCCAGTCCAGCCCACTGCAATGTTACCCCTCTGCTCTCTCGTAGCCTGTAGCCGGCCGACCCGACCTGCTCTTCTTCTCCTTCTCCGGACCCAATCCCGGCCTGCTGGCAGTTTCCCTGGGTGCTCAGAACCAGACTCCGACCCGCTGCCTGTGCCACTCGTGGGGAGGGGGGTCAGGAGCCACATTTCTGCGGAAGGAAATTGCTCTGCCCAGCCGCCTCTCTCTCTCTCTCTCTCTCTCTCTCTCTCTCTCTCTCTCTCTCTCTCTCTCTCTCCCCTCTCCTCTCCTCTCCTGGCCCTGCCATTTTGCGGGTCCCGCGCTTTGAGTTAGTCCTTTCTAGGGGGTTGGGAAACGCTGGTCAGCCACTTTGAAATAAAAGCAGTTGAATGCCTTTTTAAAAAAAACAACCATGGGTTTGGATTTGCTTCCTGGCGCTCTGTGGTGAAATTGGGAGGGGGGAGGCTGGTCCTTTGCACCTTCTCAAAGCAGGGTGGGGTGGAATAAAGGGCATTTGGGTGTGCAAGGCCTCGCCCTCAACCCCAGGAAATGAGCCTCCAATGCTGCCATCTGCGTCCCCCTCCCCAGGTTGCCCCAACACAGGTGGCTGACGTCTGCTGTGCAGGGGACTCGCAGGGACTGCCTGCCAACGTGCCCCAGAGCGCGCACACCCACCCACCCACACCCCACTGGCCAAAAGGGGCTCCTGGGAGACTCTAGGCAAGGGCAGCGGTTGCTGGCTGGCCTTTCCCCCTTTCAAATAACTCGTTTTGTGGTGCTTTGGAGCCAGGGGGAAGATTCAGCCAAGGGCACCCGAAAGGATCAAGGGGGTGGAGTGACTTCCATGAGGAAAGGTTGCAACCTTTGGGACTTTTTAGTTACAGTGGTGTCCAGTCTTTTTTCAAAGAGGGCCAGATTTGATGAAGTGAGGGGCCGTGAGGGCCAAACAAAGGGCCAGCCATAGTTGTTGATCTTTTTCTAGGGTTGAAGTGTTTTTTAGGATTTTACCCCAGGAAATAAACTGCCACAGGTGCTGGATTAAACCGACTGGCGGGCCGGATTACGCCCCCGAAGCAGACTTTGGACATACCTGGTTGAGAAAAGAGGCGACATGATAGAAGTTTATATAATTGCACGTGGCACAGAGAAAAGATGGATGTTGGGAGGTAGGACAGGCGAAAGTCATGCCTAGTTAAAACTTTGGACCTCCTTCCCACAGAAGGCTCTGGTGGCTGCCAACCTGAATGGTTTTAAAAGAGGATTGGGCAAATTCATGGAGGAGGAGGAGAGGGATGTTGATGGCTACTAGCAATGATGGCTATGCTCTGCTTTCCATGGTCAGAGGCAGCCGTGCTTCTGAATGCCGGTTTCTGGAAGCCACAGGAGGGGAGAATTGCTCTTGTGCTTGGATCCTGCCTGTGGGTTTCTCTGGAATAGGCTTGGCCCCTGTAAGAACAGGATGCTGGCCTAGATAGGTCCCTTTTGGCCTGATCCAGCAACCAGGCCCTCCTTATGTTTGGAAATCACCCAAAGGGGGAGGACGATCGAAGCAGAAGCCATTGGGCATGTCCTTCTGTGCTCTGCAGTCGCTGAGTGGCACTTGACAGGGTGAGGTGGGCATCCGTGGGGGGGGGGCAAACCTGTCTCAGATTCCACCCCCAACAGACATTTTTTAATCCAGAAGGACCCCATGAACAATCCTGCAAAGCACTATTTCTGGTTCCGCTTCCTGCACCTCAAAGGCATCTTATAGAGCCCAAATGTTTGCAGGGATGGAGAGAGGTTTTTCTACCTTGTAATCATATAATCCTACAGCTGTAAAGTTGGAAGGAACCCTGAGGATCATCTAATCCAACCCCCTGCAATGCAGGAAAGTTGCAGCTGTCCCCTGATGCAATGGGGTCATCCAAGGAATCTGAACGTTTGAGGACTCTGGACAGGTGAAAGAACATCATTCAAACACGGCATGTATCTAAACATATTAAACTACAATGCTCCGCAAGAGATTGTGGTGCCCTCCGATTTGGAGGACTTTAAAGGGTTTAGATAAATTCATGGAGGTGCATAAGGCCCCCATAGCTGTGTGCTGCTGTGTCCAGTACGGGAGGCAGTAAATGCCCCCAAACACAAGCTGCTGGGACCCATTGCAAGTGGGGGCAGCCCTGCTTGTGGGCTTCCCGTAAGAGACATCTGCAAAGACACAAGGCTGGACTAGATGGGCACTGAAATACAGGAAGGAAATGGAAAAACCAGGGCAGTTAAAAATTAGAATTCAATGGATGTGCGGTGGTTAGTTCCATCCCTGAGAGCCCAGGGTTCAAATTCCCACTCGGCCACGAAGCTCCCTGAGCAACCTTGGGCCTGGTCTCAGGCTCTCGGCCTAGCCTACCTCACAGGATTGTGAAGATAATTTGCAGAGGGGGAGAGCACCCCCTTGAGTTCCCCAGAGAAAAGGTGGAATGTTACATGGAAATACGTAATAAAATACACAAACGGGGGAGCACAAACGTGTTTTTTTGAAAGATACCCAGAGGTGGTGAATGTGGGTGCGCACCCAAGCAGAGAGAGAAGGTGGCTCCATAAAACAGTTCAGCCTCCACACTAAAATCAAAAGGCAAGAACATTCAAACTGTTGGAACCGACAATCCACAAGGAGCACATGGAGAACCTCCAGCCAGCCAACACCTGGGC
This sequence comes from Lacerta agilis, assembly GCF_009819535.1. Lineage (NCBI taxonomy): Eukaryota > Metazoa > Chordata > Lepidosauria > Squamata > Lacertidae > Lacerta > Lacerta agilis. Next base: position 39,874,125 of record NC_046328.1, on the reverse strand, counting down.
AGACAGGTGAGTTTTAAGGAGGCACCAGAAACGACCGCAGTCGAGGCTCCCTTACTTACTGCAAGGCTGGGGGTGTTTGGGGGAACTCATAAGGGGAGCCTAGATCCAGCTGTCTACCCCCCTTGCTGGGGGTAAATTAAAGGGTGGGCCAAGAGCTTGGCAACATGCCAAGTGGGGCCACAGGCCAGGGAAAGAAGAGTTTCCACTGGGGCCCAGAGTCTTGGTAAGGCTCTGACCTCACCATTGACTGCAGAATCAGGAATGACTGTTTCAAAGGAGACAAGGTGAGCTGTTTGCCAGGATCCTCAGATCAGTTGGAAGCACAGACAACGGTCTCCTTCGGATCAGTTGACGTTGCAGATGTCTGCTTGGTTGTTGTTTTTTACAGACCATTTAAATTCTGTTTTATACAGAAAAGAAACTGTTGAAGATGTAATATGTCTGCATATCCTTTGCAGGTAGGTGGGGGGAATGGATCTGTTCTGTTCTTCAATAAATTGGTTAGTAAGTTTTATGTTCAATAAACATACTGGGTTTTCCACTCTTGCTTAGTGGAAACTCAGAAAAGTTGTCCTGGTTATTCTCTGGGGAGGAACCTCCGAAACCACCTTAGGCCGAGTTAGACTGCTGGTCCATCTCACTCCATATTGCCTGCACTGACTGGCAGCAGCTCTCCAGGGTAAGGAGACTCCCAGCCTTTCCTGGAGATGCTGCCGGTGGGACCTTCTGCATGCTAAGTAGCTACTCTGCCACTGAGCCACAAGTCCCCCACACCTGCCTCTTGACCCCACAGCATCCCCAAAGTGTCACACAGTGTGATGCAAATCTTGACCATTAAAAGCCTTAAATTGGGGCCCAGGCTGAAGAGCAACAGCACAGTCTGCATTTAGGGGCCCAGTTTTTACCCTACTCCTGAGTAATGGGACTATCCATGAGGAATCAATCCCTGAAATGGCTCCATTGTTAAGGATAATGGTTTAATTTCCTGAAATGGGAATGTTTGTTTAGGTGGATTTGCTGTGTATTTTTTAACATGGGGTTTTTCCTTTAGCCGTAGCTCTCTCATGTGATTGGCTGACTGTAAGTCACATGGGAAAGGCATTCCATTCTGTTGTGACACTTATTCCAGCAACTGTCGGTTTTTAAACTGCTTTTTCTGCTCTTCTCTCTCTGTGTGTGAGGGAGAATGGCTGCTAGAGAAAGGTTTCAGGCTCCTGTGTGCCTGTCAAGGGTGATCTGCCTGAAGTCAAGCACACAAGAAGATCCCAAAATGTTAACAGGATCTCTCTACAGTGGTACCTTGGGTTACAGATGCTTCAGGTTACAGACTCTGCAAACCCAGAAATAGTACCTCAGGTTAAGAACTTTGCTTCAGGATAAGAACAGAAATCGTGCTCTGGCGGCGCAGCGGCAGCGGGAGGCCCCATTAGCACCCCATTAGTGGTGCTTCAGGTTAAGAACAGTTTCAGGTTAAGAATGGACCTCCGGAACGAATCAAGTACATAACCAGAGGTACCACTGTATATTCTTCTCAGTTATATGTTTTTGAAAGCAAAGTTCTTTTGAATATAAGGAGTCTGGACACAGTATAGTCTTTACTAAGAAGCTATAAATCACTAACAGAGAGCTATTTAGCTTCCTAGCGGCCACTTTGCATATCTTTTTTTTTTAATCATAACACCTACCACCTACAGGGTCTCCCTCTTGAACCTTCCTGGGGACACCCACTGAAGTTCTTCCATTGCTGCCTGCACATCTGTGATAATGGAGTGTCCCATTGTGGCCATATGGTGCCCCCACCTGGAAAGCCCCCCCCCCCTGGCAGAAGGACATTCCCTCCTGACGGAATGGGTGCTGGCCAGAGGCCCCTTCAAACTAATCGCCTTTTTGCTGACTTGGAGGGAAAAGCCACAGACACAGATCCACTCATGGAGGTCCTGAAATTGGGGGGGGGGGGCAGCAGCAACAGATTTTCTCAAAAACTTAGTGTGCCTTCCAGACGGAAGGGCACCAGCAGCCCCAGGGTTTAGAAAGGTTGCTAGTCCTCATGAGCTCCAGACAGGGGAGGCTGCACAGGCCTTCCTGAAGCCCTGGAGAGCCGTTGCTGCCAGTCAGGGTGGGCAGAACGGAGACAGATAGGCGCAGAGCGTCTGAGGAGGTGCAAAGCGGCTGTCCTGGGCTGTTCTGTATGGGGCGGACTCGTTCCCCCTGGAAACCCCTAAGCAGGTGGATTTATGAGCAGCTGCTGTTGGCGCACTGTCCACTAGGGGGCGCCATTGCCTATGGTTTGGGGAGCAGGTCCCAAGAACGTGCCTCGTTAATGGGGTTCCTGGTGGCAGGACTCGTCCAAATTTATTTACTCACATTTCACCGGGGAAAGGTGGGGGGCGGCGGGACAGGATGCAAACCCCTGTTTACAAACCACCCCTCTTGAACAGGACAGGTGTGGACGCGCCTCATGGGCTTTGGAGTTTGGTTTCCAGGGACGGATTTTCCCTCCAAGTTCGGCTGAAATCTCAAGGGGCGGACGGGGGCGGGGCTTCACCACTCCGCAGCGTAGAGTTAAACTATGGAACTCGAAGCCACAAGGTTTCAAGGCAGCATCAAAGGGGGAAATCACGCAGAGGACGGCGTATGGCTGCCATACGTCGAGAATTTCCCGGGCACATGTGAGATTCGTCCGTCAAAAATAGCGTCTGGCAACCCATGTCTGAAAGTGGGGTGTTTTTTTGTTTCGTTTTTTGAGAATTTCGAAAAAATAGTTTAAAAACAATTTTCATTCGTTGAAATATGGCAGCCCTAAGTGTCCACGCATTGTGACGGCTGAGCACAAGCTCCACATTCAGGAGCAGTCTACCTTTGTACCCCATGTGTTGGACAGCAGCTGCAGGAGAGAGCTGCCGTTGCCCTCGGGCTCTGCTTGCGGCCTTCCCAGAACAGGCATAATCCGGTTGGCCACTGTGATGCCCTCTTCCTCCTTGAGCCTGATTCAGCCTCTGGGCTCTTTCGGTAGTCTTCTGTGCCTGCTTTGCATTACTTTCCCCTTCAGTCTCTCCGGCTGCCTCGACACCATACATTGAAAGCACATCCCCCCCCCAAAAAAAAAAGAATTCTGGGAACTGTAGGTTTTTTAAAAAGGGGGTTTCTGGGAACTAGCTTTCCGCACCGTTCCCAGGATTCTCTGCAGGAAGCCAAGGGCTTTGGATTTAGATAGGAACCTGTATTCTCTTCTCCAAATTTAGTCCCGTTTTCGTTACGTGGTGAATGAATGGAGAGGAGGCAGAGCGGGGAAGGAACTGAGGCGCAGATTCAGAAATTTATCGCGGGGTGGGGGCGGGCAGAATAAGGGGGGCACGTCACAGAAAGTTAACGGTAACAGCTGGTCCGCCAGCTTCTGTCCCCCCCCCCCCTTGCCCGGTTGAGGGCTGCCCTTCACTGGAGGTATTTGAAGCAGAGACATTGGCTTGACTTGCAAGATTCCTGAGTTCAGCTGGGAGAGGTTGCAGGAGGAGGCAGGAAGGGCCTTAGAATCCAAGAATCTTAGGGTTAGAAGGGACCCCAAGGGTCATCCAGTCCAACCCCGTGCAACGCAGGAAGCACCGCTGACATGCCATGACAGGTGGCCACCCAACCTCTGCTTAAAAACTTCAGAGGAATGTGGGAGCCCCTTCTCGTGTAGAACTGCTCTTACTATCGGAAGGGTCTTCCTAATGTCGGGATCTCCTTCCTTGCCGTTGGAGTCTGGGTCCTGCCCTCTGGAGCTACAGAAAACCAGCTGGCTCCGTCTTCCCTGGGGCTGCCCCTCTGGCATTTGCTCCTGGGCTCCGCGCTGCTCCGTCGTCCGCCTTCCCTCGAGTGGGGGGGGGGGAGGGATGAAGGCCAGCCCCCTCCCCTCGGAGCCCTCCTCCTCCCGGCCAGTATGAATAGCGGTGCTGCTGTTGCGCCTGGGCGCTTGTTCACTGCCCAGGACCGTCCGCCTAGCTCCGGGACTCCGCTAGCTTCTCTGTCTCGTCTCGCTCTCGCTGCCGTCCAGCCAGGCTCCCCGGCGGCCATGGAGGTGTTCGTGGGCTCTCGCGCCTTGGGCGAGGAGTCCCTGCAGATGTGGGACCTCAACAAGCGCCTGGAGGCTTACCTGTCCCGCGTTAAGCACCTGGAGGAGGAGAACGAGGGGCTGCGCGCCGAGGTGCAGGGCTTGCGCCTGAGCCCCGTCGAGGGCTCGTGGCGAGCGCGCTACGAGGGCGAGGTTGCGGCACTGAGGGCCACCCTGGAGCAGGCTTTCCGCGACAAGGCGTCGGCCGAGCTTGCCCGGGACGCGCTGCGCGACGAGGTACAGCAGGCGACAGGCCGGTGTCAGCGGGAGAGGGCGGCCCGCGACGAGGCCAAGAGGATGCTGTCGCGGAGCAGGAAGGAGCTGGAGGAGGAGCGCCGGGCGCAGCTGTGGCTCCGCGAGAAGGCGGCGCAGCTGGAGCAGGAGGTGCGGGCGCTGGACGAGGCGCACCGGGACGAGAAGGCGGCGCTGGGCCAGGAGGTGGCCGGCGGCGGCGGCGGCGTGGGGAGTCTGCAGAGCGGTCGGCGCGGCGCCCCGACGGCCGAGGGCTGCTTCCAGCCTGCCGAGGTGGAGGACTACGCGCAGCGCCTCTCCAGCATCTGGAAGGGGGCCGCCGAGACGTACAAGGCGGAGGTCTGGCAGCTGGAGGCCGCCCTGGGCGAGGCCAAGGAGAAGCTCTGGAGAGCCACCGAGGGCAACCGGCAGGGCCAGCTGCGCCTCCAGCAGCTGGAGAAGGAGCTGGCCGGCCTGAAGATCCGCAAGGAGGTCCTGGAGGAGAGCCTGGCGCAGCAGTGGCAGCAGCAGCACGGCGAGGCCGGGCAGCTCCAGGTGGGTCAGCAGGAGGGCGGGGGTGGGGTGGGCGGCCCTTCCGTGCCACTCCAGGGCATCACGGCGAGTTGGGCTACATGACCCTTGGGGGTCCCTTCCGACCCTATGGTTCCAGGTGCGGCTTGTGCGATTTGGGGGCTTGGAAAGGCACCCGTGGAGCGTCAGCAGCAGCGAGAGAACTGCCAGGTGGCTCCTCTGGCGTCTAAGTGATCCGCCCACTAGGGAACAGAGTGGAGATGTTTGGTAGATGGGGTGGCCTGTGGGTTTTATCTGCCCATGAGCTAAAGAGAGTTGAAGCCAAGCCTGGGCACTGATGGAAGGGAATTCATAGAACAAGAGAGTTAGGACCTCAAGTGTCTTCAGGTCCAGCCCCCTGCAATGCAGGAATCCCCAACAGGTGGCCATCTCAGCTCTGCTTAAAAACATCCAGCATAGGAGAGCCTGTCACCTCCCAAGGGGGTCTGTTGCACATGCAGAACATTGCGCCTGTGCCCATCTGGGTGGGGGTCTCCATGCCAGACTCCCTACTCTGAGCATGCAGAAAAGGGGGGGGGGGAATCCCAAGAGTCTGTTTCTGTGCCAGGGGGTGGGAGGGGCAAAGCTTTGGTTTTTCCCAGGACAAGAAAACTCCCATTTTATCTTGAACCCTTTTACACATGCCTGGGCTGGGCTGTGGGGAATAAGAGCGTTCTCTCATTCCTATTTGCATCAGCTTTCCAGACTGCTGCTGCTTTAAAAACGATTCTCATTTGTGCTGGACCTCCGGCCTGCCCTAGAATGGGTTTCACTTCTACTCCAATTTGTATGCTGTTCACAGGGAGGGTCTCTGCTTAAATGGTTCCTCTCCTCACCTGTGGTGGAGTTTTAGGGCCCCCCTCACTGCTCCCTCAGTGGCATGAGAGACTATAAGGTCCAGCTGGCCGAAGGGGGTCTGCCTCATCCAGCCTCCTGTCTTCAGAGTGGCTCCCCGGCTGCCCATTATTCCTAAACTGAACTGAATGACCTTTTGCGTCACTTCTGACTCTACCATTCTATGATTTGTGGCTCTTTTGTGGTTTGTGTGACGCTGTGGGCTTGGACTCCAGGTGTGGAATCAGGGGGAGATTTGGGGCAAGGAGGAGTGTGGGGACAGGAGGGCAGCGAGGTTGTGGTTCTGAAGCACGATTGCAAGTGTGGGGGCAGGCAGGGATTTGTGCAAATTCTCGCTCACTTGGAAAAAGAGACAGCCAGGAAGTGGCAGTGTGGAACTTCTGGTCCTCAGATATTGCTGGCCTCCAGCTCCCTTCAGCCTTGACAATGGGTCATGCTGGGGGGAGAGGAAGCTTCAGTTGACCACATGGGGGGGGGGATAAAGGTCCCCCATGTAAGCTCTTTGGGGAAGCCTTTCTCCATTCCCCCTTCAGCAGGCCCAAGTGATGCTGTGCTGTGCTGCAAGGCACAGTGTCAGGTTGTCACAAGGCGGACCCTGGAAGGATCCTAGAATTGTAGGGTTGGAAGGGACCTCAAGGGTCATTTAGTCCAACCCCCTGGCTGATGTGCCCTGGCGAAGGGTGTCTCCTGAGCCAAAACACCCAGAGGAAACTCTCCCTGCTGCCACGCCCATCATCGTAGTGGGCACCATGAGATTATCTGTGCTTCCTGCATTGCAGGGGGGTTGGACCCTTGGGGCTCCCTCCCAGCTCTGTAGTCTAGGGGAGGTGGAGGTTCCTCTGGCAATTCCTAGGCCAGGGCCAGGAGCTGTGTCCTCCCCTCCAGCCCCCCTGCCGTGGTGGCCCTTCCGTGAGCTGAGGGAGCCCCCTTGGCAGGCTGACAGGTGCTTCTGTGTCTCCTCTGCCTCAACAGCTGGCCATCGAGTCCCTGGAGGAGGAGAAGCAGTCCCTGCGGGTCCAGATCGCCCAGGTCCTGGACGAGCGCCAGCAGCTGATGCACCTCAAGATGTCCCTCAGCCTGGAAGTGGCCACCTACCGGTGAGCGAGCTCATTGCTCCAGTGGCTACTCTGGGGAAGGGTGGGGCCACATGATGCCTGGGGGTGCGACAGAGGAGCAGCCTGGCCCTCTGGCCTCTTCCCGCCCCTGGCTTTGCTCCTTGAGTGAACTTCAAAAGAGCCCTGTAGCTGGATCCAGCCAATGGTGGACCATCTTGTCCAGCCTCCTGTCCTCACAGGGGCCAAATGCCCCAAAGAGCTTGGGAAGTTAGATAGACTGCCGCTGGAGCTGGAGGTTCCATAAGGACCACAGAAGATCCTGGCTGCTGGGTCAGGCCAAAGGGAGCCCATCTAGTCCAGCCTTCTGTCCTTGCAGTGGACAACCAGATGCCTTTTTGGGGAAACCCGCAAGTAGGATCCGAGCACAAGAGCGACCCTCTCCCCTCCTGTGGCTTCCAGCAACTGGGATTCAGATGCATTGCTGCCTCTTCACCATGGAAGCAGAGCAGAGCCATCACGGCTGGTGGCCATTGATAGCCTTCTTTTCCTCCTCACATTTGCCCAATCCTCTCCAAACGTCATCCAAGTCGGTGGCCTGCCAGGAAAGTGTCTTCAAGTGGTGAATCTTGCCTCTTGATTGCCTCAGTGAAGGTGCAGGAGGAGGAGAGAGGGATGTGTGAGAGAGAGCTGGGTGTGGAAACCTCTGGCTTTTGCATGGCTGGGATGTGGAGAGGCATCTCAGCTGCTCTGCCCACCTTTTGCCCCTGGCCCCGCCCATTGCTGGCATGCGGCCCCTGGAAGGCTGCTCGTCCTTGGTCTGATAAAGCTTCTCTGTTCCTGATCTTGGAGGCCCAGAGGAGGCCGGGGGGGGGCATCCCTTGGATCTCAGCCGCTGCGTCCTTCAGGGAAGGGCAAGTAGGAAACAGGATCTGGCCCAGGTGCCTGACGTTTGCCACACGCGTCTGCTAGACTGACTTACCCCTGCTAAAATACCAATAGAGCTATTTTTTAAAAAAAGAAAAAAAAGGGAGCAGCAGCCACCCTCCCCTCCACTTTTCCAGAGACCCTTCCCCATTTTGATTGATTTAATTGATTTCTACAGCTCTGTGATTCTATGGTTTATTTCTACACCACTTTCCATTCAAGCGAATCCCAAAGTAGCTGATAAACAACAGTAACTTAACAGGACATCACAAGTACAACATAAATAATAAATAATCAGGAAAAGAATTTAGATCTATAGAACTGCACTAAAACGCCAGCAACACAAACAACAACAACAACAACAACAAAGGCAAACATCCCAATTACAACATAAGTCACATTATGTGATTAACAAATAACCAATAAGGCACTTATGATCCAAAAAGCAATATTAACAAAACAGCAACTAACCCCCCCCCCAACCCTTTCTTCACCTATCTTCCTGGATAGGCAGAATCACACTCTATAAAAGGCCTCTACTCTCCCCAGTTGGGTGAAGCATATGCGCTTTGGCACCCTGCTTTCCAGGCTGTGTTCTGGATGCCCCCCCCCACCAAAGGGGAAGGAAGAGGGACCCCCTAAAAACACCTAAAGCCCCTTCTCTCCATTCCTGTGGCCTGTTTTCTCTTCTCCCTCTACCCCCAGAGACCCCTCCTCCTGGGAACTGGACTCTGGTTCACAAGCCCCCCCTCCCTGCATGGCTCCTCCAGGACAAAAGTGGGCTGGCCTCTGAAGGGGTTCAGCACTGCCATTAGCATGAGAATGGGGGGCCCTGCCTGGGGGGAGGAGGAGGAGGAAGCAGAGGCTGCCTATGACATCACCCCAATGGGCTCCAAATGCAGTTGCAAAGGGTGTCAGAGCAAGGTTTCACACCCCTCTGGTGCTGTTTGCTCTGTGTGGCTGGGAATAACTCTCTTAAAGTGCTCGGAAATCTCCTGGTGTGTTTTAAGTGGCGAGGTGGGGGCTTTGCAGGCTCCACGCCTCCACAGGCACTGTAGAAGTCGGTGGCTTGTTTTGCTGGAAGATTCAGGTCAGATAAAAGAAAGGGCTTCCCCACACTGTATAAACTGTGGAACTCCCTTCCACAAGAGGCAGGGATGGCTGCCTGCTTGGGTGGCTTTAAAAGCGGGTTGGACAAGTTCATGGAGGAGGAGAGGGCTATTGAAGGCTGCCAGCCTTGATGTCTAAGCTCCACCTCCACAGCTGGAGGCAAAAAACGCTTCTGAATCCCAGTTGCTGGAAACGGCAGGAGGGGACAAAATGCTCTTGTGCTAGGATCCTGCTTGCAGGTTTCCCATGGAGGCACCTGCTTGACCACTGTGGGAACAGGAGGCTGGGCTGGCTGGGCCAGGGGCCAGATCCAGCAGGCTCTTCCTAGGTTCTGATGGCTTTCCTCTGCCCCCTCTAAAAAGGGTTCTGTGTGAGAACAAATCTTGAAGGATTCGGTTCAATGGAGGGGGAAGAGGTGGTGTGGCTCTGTGGTGAGAAAGGCCACCTTTTGCAGGCCAAACGTCCTATGTTCAACGCACCATGGGCAGCATCTCCTGACAGGGCTGGGGAGAGGCTCCCTGGGCCCTGCCTGAAACCCTGCTGAGTAGCTACTGCCTGTCAAGGCCGATGGAAATAAGCTAGACGGGCCTGGGATATTAAAGAAGCTTGCGGTGCCCCCATTGCAGGCAAGTGCCCTGTCTTCTCCCGAGAGACCCCCACAAACCAACCAGCCCCTCTCCCACGTTTTTTCCCCAGGACCCTCCTGGAGGCTGAGAGTACCAGGCTGCAGATCCCGGTTGCAGACTTCAAACTGGCCAGTGGCCTCAGAGGTACGTATAAGTGGGAGACAGAGGGAGAATGAATGACCAGAATGGCAATGATCCCATGGGAGAAAAGAAGTTTCTTAGGACTGTAGAGCTGGAAGGGAACCCCAAGGGTCATCTAGTCCAACCCCACTGGAATGCAGGGATCACAAGCTAAAGAAATGTTTTGCTTCTCTGTTCTATCTACAGATGGGAAGCTGGAGTTGAGCAACGGCCTTTCCCTGGACAGAGGCCACCTGGGCCCCCGAGACCCCTGGCTGAGCCCAGCCATGTTCCCGAAGGCCAGCACAAAGCCCCGGCCACCCAGGGGCCAGAACGAGTCCTCAGCGGGCAGCTTCACCTCCTCTGCGCCCCCCAAGAACAGGAGCCCCTTGGCCAGGGATTTCCAGAAGGCCAGCGCCATCCTCCCAGACCCCTCCACCATAAGTTTTGAGGATGCCTTGCCAGCCAAAGACACCCTGGCACCCGTCAACTTGCCCGCTTTCGAGCAGACTGAGGTCTGGACAGCCACCCAAATCACAGCTGTCTCCCAGCCACTCTTGCACGAGTCCCTTCCGCCTTTCGACGCTGCAGCTACGGATGCCTTGGAAGAATCCAGCTTGGGCACCGAGCAGAGACTCCAGGAGGATGGAGACATGAGGGGTGGCAGAGAGACTGAAGCAGGAGAGAAGGAAGGACTTTGTGAGGAGGAGGGGGAGGGGGAGGAGGAAGAGGAGGAGGAAGAGGAAGAACAAGAAGAGGAGTGTCTCAGCAATGAGCCAGCAGGGGAGGCCACGACCCAGAACGGTCCTTACCCTGGCCGGCTGGTTACAGAAGCATTGGAAATTGCACTCAAAGTAGTCAATGCAGCCGATGTCCGGCCAGATACCGGCTTCCTTGAGGGCTCTGACTCCCCAAATGGCCTCCCTCTGGATGGCTCCCCCTCCTTAGAGGATGAAGGCAGAGCGGACCCTCCTACCAGTACAAAGTTGGTGAAAGAAGCTGTAGAGAAAGTGCTGAAAGAGCACACAGGGGACACTCTGCCAGCGGCAGACCTTATGGGGTCTGAAGATCCCACAGAGGCAAATGGCAGCCCCAGTGAGGCCTGCGCAGAGCAGCATGAAGGAGAGACTCAGGGCGCTCTGGCAACAGACCCCCCAACTCCACAAAAAATGGGATTGCTGGAGGTAGAAGGGGAGGACAGGGAAACTGCAAACAGTGTCCTGATGACCGGGAGGATCGAGGCCTACCAGGAAGTGATGCCTCCGGGAGGGGAAGGTGAGGAGCCCCCGACATCATGTAGCACAGAGCAGGGGGTGCATGGCAATGAGGAGGTGCCTGAGTGCCCAGAAGTGGCAGGTGCCCTGGGCAAAGATGTGGCTGTTGTGGTGAGGGTGGGGGAGGAGAGCTGGGACCCTGGTGCCAGCAGCCACCCAGAGGAGCAGGCAGGTGCCATGGGAGGGTACCTAGAGGAAGCGGAAGACCTGGAGGTGGTGAGCACAGAAGCCCTGCACCTGTCAGAGGATGAGGAGAGGAGGGAGCTGTGGAGCCCCTCCAAGGAGAACGAGGAGGAGGACTTGCAGGTGCTGGAGGGTGAGCTCCTGCAGGCAGAAGAGTTTGTTGCTTGTGAGAATGTGGCACCATTGAGCCACGTGGCGGCAGAGAGTTGCTTGGAGCAACCCTTTCTTCAGCTGGAGCAGGCACAGCTCCAGGCGCCAGGAGCCCCTCTGGAAGAGATGGATTTGGCCCTGCTGGAGGGAGAGGTGGGAGAGGCATCCCAGGAACCTGACACCTTTCCTGCAGAGGAGACCCCCTTGGCAGAAGAAAACTCAGCAAGGGAGGGAGGAGAGAACTTGGAAGGGGAGCCCAGAACGGTGGAAAATGCAAGGGATGCTGAGGGGGGCAAAGAGGGGGGGGAGGAGGAGGACATCACCAGGCCCCCAAGAGAGGATGGGTTGGAGAATGAAGATGCCGCAGAGAAGCAAGGCTTCTCAGACATGGAGCCTGTCTCCTCCCAAGAGATGGAGGTTGCCTTGCAAGGCAAGGAGATCCCAGGGCAAGGAGAGATCTCCAAGGCAGAGGAGCAGGATGTGGCAGGAGATGCTTCTGAGGAGCAGCAACAACAACTGGCAGAGGAGGAGGAGGAGGAGGGAGCAAGAGAAGAAGGAGAAGAGATCCCAGTGGCTGCTCCTGATGCTGACGGAGACATCCAGGAGGGAAGCTTGGTGGTGGGCCAAGAAGCCTCCAAGGCTGAAAGGGAAGAGGACGAGGAGAAGAAGGAGGCAGGCATTATAGAGATGGAAGAAATAGGCCCCTTGGAGACAAAGAACCTGCCATGGTGCCCAGAAGCTGAACAGGATGGGGCCAATGCGCAGGCAGAGGAAGAAGAGCAAGCAGTGGCCAGAGTAGAAGAGGTTCTCCAAAGTCAGCTGGCCACCCACCTGGGTGAAAGCCTGGCCCCCCCTGCTGACAAAGAGGTGGAGGCTCCTCCAGAAGTGCAGGGCAGCCCCATTGATGGGTCTGAGGGCAAGGACCAGGCTGACACCAGCTACTGTCAGTCACAAAGTGAGTCTTTGGGGTCTGAGGACTCCCTTGAATCTTGGGACAGCTCCCCAAATGCCAGCCGTGAGACCGAGGGGATTGAGAAGTGCCTGGAAAGTGGCAAGGCGATTATGCTGGAGGAGACTCTGCCGGATCACACCCCCTTACATCTGTACGAGGGGCAGGTGTTGGCTGCCTCTGGGGAGCCCCAACAAACGCCTCCAGAGAGCCAAGAGGCTGCAGAACTGCCTCTTGTGACCCAAGATGGATCCACGTCTTTAGAGGAGGTGCAGCATCCACCAGCAGAGGAGGAGAGTTTGCACAGCTCCCCAACAAAGGAGAACATCAACAAACAAGAAGGTGCAGAAGAGGAAGGGGGCTGCGCCATAGAAGCTGCTCCCATCCAAGGCACAGACGACCCCAAAGTTTCAGAAAAACGTATGACAGATGCTCTGGAACTCATCGGAAGTAATGGAAACCTACTTGAAGAAGACTCCAAAGTGCTCAGAGAGGAGGAGGAGGTTGCAAAGGACTCTGCACAGTTGGACGCAGAATCTGAGGAAGAGCTGGCTGGTGAGGAAGTCCCCCAGAAAGGGGGTGAGGTGGAAGAAGACGCCCAGTTTGTAGAACAGTTCTGTAAGGAAGAACATGGCCAGGATTTTGCTTGGGGACCAGAGGAGGACAGCACTTCCCAAGTAGAATGGCTGGATCCCAGCAATGTGGAGGAAAATGCCTTTGTGGAAGGGGATGGTCCGTTGGAGCTGGATGACCAGGGGGACACAGCGGCTGAAGGTGGCCACAAGGTTTCTCCCCTGACCAGCGTGGCTGACTTGGGTGAAATCGTGTTGGAGGGGGAAGAAGGGTCTTTGGATGTGCTGGGAGGAGACCTCACAGGACCAGAGGCTCCAGCATGTGGCAGAGATGAAGATTTGCCCTGTGCCCAGGAGACAACGGACCTTGAAATCTGCAGAAGAGAAGACCAGGTCCTACAGGAAGATGTGGCTGAGGGGGACCCAAGTGGCGAGGATCGCCCAGGTGAGGCAGCTGCGAGCATCTCAAGAGAGAGCATGAAAGATGCTGACATCCTGGAGATCGTGGAACAAGCTCTGGAGTTCAATCAGGAGCTGATCAAGGCAGCTGAGCCGTGTGTTGAGGCCGAACCAACAGTGACAGGAGGGGAGGAAGGTCCATCCCTGGAGAAAGAGGAAGAGGAGAGCAGGGCTGCACCAATTGCCTTGCCTGATGTCAGTGACTCCCAGGTCACCACAGAGGCCCCAGAAATCTCCTTTCCCGATGCCAAAGACCCAACAGGATCTGGTCCTCTGTGGGCTGACAGCAATGCTAATGGGCTGCAGCAAGAACCCGGCGTTGCCATTTTCACAAAGGAGATCCTGAATGGGATTGGAGTCCTTCAGCCTGGTGAGACAGAGTGCAATGGGGGCATCTCCAAGGAAGAACCAATGAAGAAGGTGATCACCACTCAGCAGTTCCTCAGGGAGGAGCTGGACGAGCCCTCCGTGGTGGAGAAGACAGCAGACCAGAGATCGCTTCAAGTGCCGCCCCATGAAGAGACACAAAGGATTGAAGATGTGGAGCCGGAAGTTCATGAGAAGGTTCTGCTGGGACCCAGCAAAGGCCTGGAGGCCACGGATCCCGATGAGAGCCTCTTTGTCGACATCTTGCAGGCTGCCTGTGTCAAAGGGGGGAAGGGCGCTGATCCAGGGGCCGTCTCAGTCCCACCACACTTTGGGGATGAAGTTCTCCGCCTGGAGTCCAACCAGCACCTGAACTTCCGGATGGAGGAGGAGGAGGAGGAGCAGAGATGGTCTTCAGAAGACAACTGAAACCCTGCCTTTGTCCCTCCCAGCAGCTGACTCCTGCCAGCTGCAAAGCGAGATCTCTAGGGGACCATGAGGTCACTCTCTTCCCATGCCCCACAACCTCCACAACCTTTTTTAATTTTGTTTTTCTAGATGCCATCCTACCATTTCTCATTTAAAAAAGGCTGTCAAATTGACAATCAAGAGCTTTGATTAGATAGAACTCTTCTTTTTTAAAAAAACAAAAACAAAAAAACCCCTCCTTTGAGACTTGATGGTAGCGATTTGTTAAAAACCTCCTGTTTGTTGGAGTGAGCATTCAAGCCCAGTGCCTTATAGGGTGGCAGGATATAGGGCCATGGTTTTAATCACGATAGGCCTCCCCTTCCCCTTAAAGTGGGCCCAGTTGTTTGGGAGAGGGGACAGTCTGAAGCCTTCCGACACCTGTGGGGCTGGCTACTTCTGAGGGGGAAGCGGCTGGATCTAACACCTCAGTGCCAACGCTCTAGCCCTTTGGGCCTTGGCACCCTCAATCCTCGAACCGCCAGCCTCCCTCAAGTTACGTTGCAAAAAACCAAACCCCTAACACAGCTTGGCACATCTCCTTTTCAGGATTTTGTGGCTGGCACAGCAATTCTTAAGATCCTCGACCCACAGATCAAGGTATCGCTGAGCTGGGTCCCACCCTCCTCACTGTCTGACCGCCTCCTGCTTCTTTGGGGCCTGATAGTTTATGGAGATTGAAAAGTGGGTTTTAAGCTGCAAAAATGTTGGTTTCTGTGCAAGTCAGGTCAATGTCTCCCAAGTGCAAATTTGAGGAGGGGGGGGGTGTCTTCAGGTGCTGCTTTGAAGTTCACTCTATAAACAAGCCAGCAAGCCAGCAAGAGGGGTGTTTGCAGCAAGACTGGGGCAGGCAGCAGATCTTGGGGTGTGGAGGGGCTGGTTGTTTGGTGTGGACCCTGTTAGTTGCAGAGAAAGGCTGACGGGTGGAGAGATGCAGCTGCTCCCTGGCCTTGAGGTGCAGGACTTAAGAATTCTGCTGCTTTGTTGCCTTCAGATATGGAGCCAGCAAGACGGACCCCCTGCTTCCTCCGACTGAGCCTCCCTGATATGCTAATAAAAGCAATTTGTTTCCCACCACTTGCAAACTCACAGCGTCTTGTTTCTAAAACTGGACTTTTACGAAGAATGTGATTTGCAAAGCGTTATATTTTGATGTGGCTTTCTCTTTGGGTGGGGAAGAAGGGTGGTTGGGTGTGGGAGAGAGACAGAGAACACAGGGCACATGGGCTTGTCAAAGAAAATAGGCTGGTGATCTCAAAGGGGTCTTTGAATGCAAGTCTTCATTTCCAAAGTGGGGGGCTGTGGTTCTCCAGCGGTTGCTGAATGACCCTTGTCCCCACCCTTTTTCATTGACCATGCTGGCTGCTGGGGCTGGTAGGATACAGAGGCCAACATCTGAAGGGCACAGGTGTCATAGAATCATAGGATTGTTAAGTTGGAAGGGACCGCTAAGGGCCATCTAGTCCAACCCCCTGCAATGCAGGAACCACAGCTAAAGAATCTCTGACAGGTGACTACCAAGCATCTGGTTAAAAACCATCAAGGAAGGAGAGTCCCTCACCTTCCAAGGGAGTCCCTTCCACTGTCAAATGGCTCTTGCCCTCAGAAAGTTCTCCCTAAGAAAAGTTCTTCTTTTCTTGCCATTTGAATCCATTGGTTTGAGTCCTACCTTCCAGAGCAGGCGAAAACAAGCTTGCTCCCTCTTCCATGTGACAGCCCTTCAGAAACCTGAAAATGGCCGTCGTATCTCCTCCGAGTCTCCTTTTCACCAACTCCCTCAACCGTTCCTCATAAGGCTTGGTTTTCAGGCCCTTGATCATCTTGGTTTCCCTCTTCTGCACACCTTCCAGCTTGTCTACATCTTTCTTAACTTGTGGTACCCAGAATTGGACATAGTTAGTACAGTCCACCCTCCCTGCCACAAAGAGGCGCCTTCCTTGAACTTAGGCATAAGATGAGCAGGCCAAGGGCCTACTGAGGCCAGCAGTTCCCAGAGTGGTTAACCAGGTGCCCTGATGGGAAGCCCATGCCAGAGGCCAGGAGCCCAGTTGTTGGCTGATCCCTCTTGCATGACCCCACCTCCTGCCTGGCGGATTGTGCCTAGCCATCGTGACTAGCATGAGCCATTAAGCAACTTTGTTCTCCTGTGAATTTGTCTGGCTCCCTTTGAAAGCCACCACTGCATCTGAGAGCAGCGACTTCCACGTTTAACTGCCTGTGAAAATGTCCTCCGTCCTGAATCTTCCAGTGTTCGGCTTCGCTGCAGGACTTCATGACCTTCTGTGGCACAGTGGGAAGTATGTCAGACTAAGACCTGGGTGACCATGAAGCTCACTGCGTGTGACCTCTTAGCCTACCCTACCTTGCAGGGTTGTTGCTGGGGGGATGAAATGTGGGGTTGGGGGTAAGAACCATGTGTTCCACATTGAGTTCCTTGGAGAAAAAGGTGGAATGTGAGAGCCAGTGTGGCATGAAGGTTGGAGTGTTGGACAAGGGCCAGGGGGAGCAGGGTTCGAATTTCCACTCAGCCATGAAGCTCACTGGGTGACCTTGGGCCAGTCACCATCTCTTAGCCTAACCTACCTCTTCACAGGGTTGTTGAGAGGGTGAAATGGGGAGGAGGACCACCATGTACACAACCATGAGATTGTTGGAAAATAAAGGTGGTAAATTAAATCAATCAATCCACCCCTACAGTTCAGCTCCTGCCTCTTCATCCACCTTGGAACTCCAAGTGGAGATCATTCAGTGTTCGTTCACGTGGACCTGAATGGAAACTGGCCACCGATCCTGGCACTGGGGTGTACGTACATCTGGCTGGCTTCCAGGGGACACCCTGGGAGCACAGCAAATTTCTGCAAAACTTGACTCACCATGAGGAAGCCTCCTAAAGTCTCTGAGCCAAGGCAAAGGAGCAAAGGGGGATCCCTAGAGGAGAAATCTCCCCTCCCTTGGTGGGGATGTTCCCTGGCCAGCACCCTGCCTTTGTGGAAGGGGTGGCAGGCGGGGGGGGGGGAGATGGTTGCGTCTTTTTATAGCCAGGGCCAGAAAGCAGGACTGATGGAGGGCCTCAGATATGCAGGTGGCTGATGCAACCTCCCGCTCATCTCCCTGGAGGGCAGGAATATTTTGGGAAGCAGGGAAGGGAGTTAAATGCTTCCAACTTCCCTCCCCCTGCTGGGACTGAGAGCAGGCAGTGGTGGGGCTGAGGAGAAGAGGACCCCTCCATCCCATGGGGGAGGCAGGCAGAAGGGTTTTCCCTGCTGGCTGCTGGTGATGCTGGCTTTGAGGTGTTGGGTCCCCATTTCTTCTATTCTTCTCCTTTAATTAATTTAAAAATCATGAAAGAACATATCACAGCTGGTGAAACAATATTATACACTTCAAAAACAAACTGACAAACTGATAAAGCCCTAAAGAAAGAGAGAGAAAATAAATAAATAAATAAAACAAAAGCCGGCAGTGGTGGATCTGGGTGGATCCAAGAGTCGACTCTAACCTAGCAGAAGAGAAGGCGGCTTCCGATGTTCCAGAAAGAAGGAAATAAATCCAGCAGGTTTATGAAATGGCGACTGGATTGGAAAAAAGCAGAGAGCCCATGAAGGTGCAGGGCAAAACAACCAGAATGATCAGGGTTGGGATGGATGTCCTCTCAGGGTCCCTTTCAGTCCTGTGAATTGTATAGCTGTATGCTTGGAGTCTACATAAGATGAGAATCGCAGATCATTTTATTTAATTAAGTAAACAGTGTGATCCATCACCCTTTTGTTGGGGGGAGGGTTCTCTACAAACTAACAAGATGGGCCAGGACAAGTGACTTGTTGCCATAGGGAATAGTGGTTGGGGGGAGCAGGATCTTTCCCAACCCAAGGGCCACATTCCTTCATTTGCAATGTGCTTCATTTGCTGGGTGGGTGTGGCCAGAGGCTAAAGTGGGCGGAGCCATGGATGGGCCAGAGGTTTCTCTGCTCCCCACTTCTCCATCATCTATCCAGGCCAGCCAGAGGCCTTGTCAAGCATTCAAGGAGGCCACAAAGGAAGAAGACGTGTGTGTGTGTGTGTGAGTGACACAGCTCCATAGACTAGCCCTCAGGGATAAATCGTACCAGCCTTAACTCTTAATATGATCAATCAATCATTTTATTATTTACTCTGTTCCTCAGCCATCCTTCACCAGTTGAGACCCGGGGGGGGACGGACGGACGGACGGACGGGTTTACCACATATTCAGTACATTCAATATAACATAAAAAGCACATATCATTACAGTACAAACTCTTTAATTTTTATTCCCTTTTGAAACATAACTTTTAAGATGGCAGCCATTCTGTTGGCCAAAAGGCGAGAGAGAGGTTTTGCAATCCTTTTGAAGGGACTGCTGCATCTAGTCCAGCCTCCTGATCTCTCAGTGGCTAAATATCCCTGAGAACCTACATAAGCAGAACCTGCTGGATGAGGCCAATGGCCCACCTAGTCCAGCCTCCTCTGAACAGTAGCCTGTGGGAAACCCACAAGCAGGATCTGAGCATGAGAACTTTTGTCAGCTCCTTTAACTCTTTCCACCCCAGCTGGTTGCTAACAAGGATGCTGCATCTGAGAGCTGCTAGCCGAGCTCACCTATTTTTCCTCCTCCCTCCCCAATCCCTTTTCCTTTTGTGTTGTGGTCTTTTTATATTGTATTTGGAACTGCCTTGGGGGGAGTTTTCTTCTTTGGCTGGGCAAAAGAAATTGGCTTCAAAATAAATAAATAAAAAAAAGCTTTAAATAAATAAATGACGAGGCTGTTTTTGAGGCATGGCATGCGGTGCCTACCCCTGGCACTGCCACGGCATGCCATTCCAAAATGCGCATTACATGGCATGCCTCAATCGGGCCCTTTGTGATGGCGCCGCCGAGTCACGGGAGGCAGAGAAAGGGCTGCCTTTGTGCTCCCTGGAGGGGAAAGGGTCTGAGTCACCCAAAGCCTGGCTTGGAGGTGGCTGGGTGGGCTGGAGAATAAAAACAGGCGGGTGTGGGTGTGTGATGAGGATTTCTCTCTCTGGCTTTTCTGTTTAGATGACCAAGACAGAGAAACACAATGTAGACTAGTGGTCAAGTTATGGGCAGCATGAATACAGTATGTGCAGTTGGGAGACAGTGGATAGTGATTTTTTCTTATTACAATAGAGAAAAGAAAGATGGGTTTGACTCAGTGTGGTCTCGCTTTACAGCATTTGTTAACAAGAGTGCCCTGAGGTCCCTTGCATTCTCAGTCACAGCAGCCACTATGGAGAAATTATCTTTTAACACTTTAGTTCAAAGTATTCACTGTGGGTGTGAGCTTAATCCATGATGTAAAAGATTTCCCATCTGTTTTGATGCCATGTGCATACAAGACGTTAGCATCTGTGCATGTGTTTGTGCTGGTAGGCAACAATTTCAGCACAAACACAATGGAAAACATTTTTTAAAAAATCCAATAAAATTTGAAATAAATGAACAGAAAGAGCACAAGAGAGAAGTTTCTCTTCCTTTTCTCCTAATGTTAGAACTTGTGGACTTCCCAATGAAGCTGAACATTGGAAGAGTCAGGACACAAAAAAGGAAGTCCTCCTTCATGAAGCACATTGTTAAACTATGGAACTTCCTCCTGCAAGAGGCAGCGACGGCCACCAACCTGGATGGCTTTAAAAGAGGATTAGACAAGTTCATAGCAGAGGGCTATTGATGGCTACTGGCTGCCAAGATGACTATGCTCTGCCTCCATGCTTGGAAGCAGCTGTTGCTGGCATCTGTCTGTCTTGAGAGACAATGGAGTGGGCCTCTGGGGGTGAAGTCAAACCTCTGGGTTAGCAGCACCAAAGGGACCGCCCAAGGACACAAGCCTGGGCAGCGGGTCTGGAGGCTGCCCAGATGACAAGACCCCCCTCTCGGCCTCACTGATGTGGCCCAAAGGAAAGCAGAGAAAGATGTTTGGCACCAGCTTGGCTGCCAGAGTTGCCAGAAGGAGGCGTACAAAGTGCCATCCAACCGCCTTAGGGACCCCACTCTGGATCTGTGTCGGGTTTACTCCTGAACCTTTTCTTCTCCCAAAGATATTCCGCAAGACAGAGGAGGTTTAGGAGCAGAGTCTTCCTTCTCCTAGATGGGCTACATTCCCAGGTGGATGAGCCCCACCTGCCCCTCACTTCCCTCTACAGCACATGCAGAAACCACCTTATTGGCCGTTGGACCCCCTCTTGGTCTCGTCCATCCCTTCAATACGCCAGAGCTTATCTTCGAATGCAGGGGAAGTGCTTAACACACTGAGGGTTAGAGACCCATCGGCTGCCCTCACCTGGTTTAGCTGGCTATTTGAAGCCGCGCCCGGGGTGTGGCTGCTGCCAGCTGCCAGGAGCTGCAGGTGAGAGCAGAGTGCAGGGTGGGGACCAAAGGTGGGCAAACAGCCCCAGAAGGAGCAAGATGTGTCTCCCACCAGAGGTACCTTCCCTCCCCTAACACCCCATAAACCCCTGGAAGCAGCAATGCTTCTGAATACCAGAATCCCATGATGCCACACCACAGGTCCGTTATCAACTATTGAGAGAGGGACCTTTAACTGAGAGCAGCAGAGGCTGTTATGTGTGCCTCTAAATCAGTTTGTAAATATTAGCCAGTCCCATGTATAAATCCATGTCAATGTGCTCCATTATTTGTGCCAGCCTAGCAGTTCGAAAGCACGTCAAAGTGCAAGTAGATAAATAGGTACTGCTCCGGCAGGAAGGTAAACGGTGTTTCTGTGCGCTGCTCTGGTTCGCCAGAAGCGGCTTAGTCATGCTGGCCACATGACCCGGAAGCTGTCTACGGAAACATGCCGGCTCCCTTGGCCTATCGAGCGAGATGAGCGCCGCAACCCCAGAGTCATCTGAGACTGGAGGTAACGGTCAGGGGTACCTTTACCTTTATACCAAGCAAAAGTCATGTGTGATTTTTAAACTTTAAACAACATATGTATCTTGCGCAGTCTTTTCTGGGAGAGAAAAAAAAGGGTCAAATGACCTGGGGCAACTTCTGCACTACTCTGTCAAGTATAATTACCACAGATCAGTGCTGTCAAGTCTGGCTGGCAGCAGCTCCCAGGATTTGAGGCAGGCATTGCTCCTTTCTTGCCTTGGAGGGCTGTAGGTCTTTGAGGGGTGTGTGTGTGTGTGTTTCAAGGTCCTGACTCTACAAGGCTGATTCCTGTGCCCCAAATGGGAGGCTGGGACTTTCCTGATCCCAGAGGCTTTGCATCCAGAGGCCAGCCTTGCCTGGCAGGGATCCCCCTCTCCTGTGCTCAGCCGTGCTGGACAGAGCTGGTGTGGGAAGAGCCTAAGCTAACAGGCCCCTTCCAGATGCCCTGACCAGGCCTGATAAGCGCCTGTCCAGCAGACACCGAGCTCCTTTTAAGGGCAAACTGCAACGCCAGAGAAGGAAGCAAAGTCCCGCTCTTGACTCAGGAACAAGACCTGACCCCAACGTCTCCGTGTTCCCTGGCCTGTGCCAAGCCCAGCTGTGTTTTCTCTGTCCATTGGGGTGCTGGCTGAGGGTGCAGATCACAGCCTGCCCTCTCCACCTCCGCCTCCGCAAGTCTTGGTTTTGCAATTCCGGGGGCATTCTGCAATGTGCACCTTGCTTAAGTTAAGGATGCTGTGCAACTTCACCTGAAGGGCGTCTGAGCTCCAGCAAGAGCCTCTTCAAGCAGCTCATCTCTTGCAGAGTCCACGTGTTTGCACATGGTCCTTCTGGAAAAATATGGACACCCTAGACACGTTGAGTCGGGATCTCTGTAGGTCTGAGGGTTAGTCTGGGTTCCTTAGGAGTTTTGGCAGCCTTGGTAGGCATGTGCTGGCCAGCCAGCCCTTTCAGACGCCGCCTCTCCCTGGGTTGATGTGGCCGGACCTTCACGTGCCGCTCTCTTTTTAAAAGTTTGTTCATAATTTTAATTTATAACAAATAAACATTTGAACAAACAAATTAAAACAATTCTCACAAATCAAACTTCAACTTCCCTCCTCCTCTTTCAACAGTTCGATGAGTTTACCCTTTCTTTCCCCTTTCACATATCCCAATTAACTCTATTCTTTCTTTTCCTCATCTATTTCATATGTTTTAGAAACTGCAAGTTTTTACAGGAATCCTACTAATGTCTTAATTTGTTTACAATTTGTTTGTAAATATTCAATAAACGATTTCCATTCTTGCAGCTCTTTTATCCCTCCAGCTTTTGGGGACAGACTGTTAAGGGACGAAGAGAGACCAAAGGAGCAAACTTGTGGGAGCCTATAGAGCTACCCATTTGTTTCTTTCACACATGATGCAGTGGTTAGAGTGTTGGACTAGGACCTGGGAGAGACCAGGGTTCAAACCCTCACTTGCCCAGGGTGATCACTGGGGGCCAGTGACCGCCTCTCTCAGCCTGACCTACTCCACAGGGTTTCTGTTTTGGGGATTAAATGATGTGGGGGGAGAACCATGGGAGCAGCCTTGAGCTCCATGGAGAAAAAAGTGGGATATAAAGGTAAATAAATAAAACAGACTCACTTCCCATGAAAACACATCCAAGTGATGGACAATATAAATCACAAGACTCATAGAACTGTAGACTTGAAAGGGTCATCTAGTCGAACCCCCTGCAAGGCAGGCATCACATCTAAAGGAAGTTCAGGAAGGCATGAGCTTAGAAGGCACACAGGGTGGGCCCAGTTTATGGAAGACGACATCCGCCAGGGGCCCCTTCCTGTGTTCGGCCGGGGATATAAAGGGTGAGACAATCTCCCAGTGTCCCTGGGCTCGTCCACACTTACAAGGCACAGGTCTTTCCCTTTGCCCTGCTCCTTTCCCATGGAAAGCCCTCTATTTGGTGCTAAACAGAGCAAATGTCAATCCAGAGAAAAAAAGGATTTCCCTGGGGAAAAGCAGCAGGACAAGAGGAAGTGGGGATAAGCCCAGTGAGTGAGTGAGTGAGTGAGTGAGTGAGTGAGTGTTCACCAGGACTAGCACCTTGATCTTAGCCCCATAGCAAACTGGAAGCCAATGTAACAATTTCAGCAACAGGCTAGTACTCTGGTGGGGACCTCCTGCCAGGGGCGTAGCAAGGGGGGCGGGCCGCCCTGGGTTCCATAATGGAGTGGGTGACAAATTATCAAGTAACAATTTTTTTTTGAATTTTTTTGTTTTTGAAAATGCCTGCTCCGAAGGTCTTATATTACTATACTAGGGATTATATAGCTATATATGAAATTTCATGCATATCAGTTAATATCTTGACCCTCCTCCACCAAAATAGCTGTTCACTTGGCCATTTTCCTGTCATGAAGGCTGAAATTTCAGTTCAGTGCACTTACTGCTCCCAACCCTAACCCTGTGGAAAGCCATCTAATTAGACTTTAATTTGATTTTGAGATGTTTTTAGGAGGTAATTTAATTATTGTTTGATTTTATACCAATGTTATGTATCTGATGTTAGCCACCTTGAGCCTGACTTTGGCCGGGGAGGGTGGGATATAAATAAAAGGTTTTTTTAAATTATTACTTGTTATTATTCCTTTGTAAGAAAATATGAAATAACGTAAAACCATTTGGGGGGGGGAATTAATGGGGGGGTTGACAAGAAATTTTTCGCACCGGGTACCACCTGACCTTCCCAAGCCTGGGGTGTGTGTGTGTGTGTGTGACAAAAATTCATTTGCCCCTGGGTACCAATTTACCTTGCTACGCCCCTGCCTCCTGCCCCAGTGAGCAGCTTCTGCAGCAATAGGCTGGCCAGGGAGCCTTGAGGAGGATACTGAGCAGCTAGAGCTGAGCTGCCTGCCCCCATCTTGGGGAAGTGAGGAATGAAGAGAGAGGGAGGCATACAAATGGGGGGGGCAGGAGGAGGCCACATACCAGCTGGTGAAACTGAAGCACATTCTTTACCACTTTGAATGCTGACAGATGAGGGCCAGAGAGATACAGATGGCTGTTGCTGGTGAACTTTGTTCCCCAGGGAAGGAGAGTGTGATGTATTACAAAGAGAAGGGGAGCGAGAAGGCACCATGGAAGCTGGTGGGTTGGGGAAAATGGGGGGGGGGGAGCGCTCAGGGAATCCATGGGGCAGGAAGGCGTTTGCCATGGAGCTGCCCAGCAGGCAGGGCTTACCCAGCAAGGCCGGATTGGCAGGAGGGGGCTGTGTGGCAGGAGTCACCTTGACCACCTGGCCTGGACCCTGTTGCCACCATCTCTGCTCCTGGACATAGCTGGGGCCAGAGAGAGGGCAAGAACAACCCTCATTGTGAGAACCTAAGAGCCTCCTGGATCAGGCCTAAGGGGGCCCATTTGTTCAGCCTCTTGCTCTCACAATGGAATCTAGACAGACTGCCTTTGGAGCTGGGGGATCCACAGGAACATCAGAAGAGCCTGCTGGATCAAGCCATCTAGTCCAGCTTCCTGTTCTCACAGTGGCTGACCAGATGCTTCTTAGGAAAGCCCACAAGCAGGATCTGAGCACAAGAGCATTTTCTCCCCTGCTGTGGTTTTCAGCAACTAGCATTCAGAAACCTTGCTGCCTCCAGCAGTGAGGGGCCGAGCCCTGTCATTGGCTGTAACTTTAAAAACTTGAGTAGGAGCTTGGTTTTTTCCTCCCTCTTCCCAGTCCCTTCTTCCTTGCGTGTCATGTCTTTTTGAGCTGAGGGGCAGGGACCATCTTGGAAATGATTTTTGTAGGCCTCCCTGAGAGCCATTGTGGCTTAATGGGTGAGGAATTCATGCTGTAAACAGATATCTTAACATGCATTGATTGTATGTGGGCTGTTCTGGGAGCTTCTTTGGCTGAAGAGCAGGGCGCAAATGCTCTGAATAAATAAAAATAGTCTGCCTGCCTGAAGTCTGCCTGCTCCTCCGTGCTAGGACATCACAAGGGAACAATCCAACTCCCGCTGGTCTGAGAGGAGGAGGCTAGATGGCAGCAGCAGGAGCTTTCTGTACCTGGACCCGGACCCAAAATGTACTAAGTACTAAGGATGAGGTTTCCTGGAAACAATGAGCCCAAGCCCCCCCCCTTTTTGGTCACAAGGAGCCACTGGAGCAAATGTAAGCCTCTTTCATGGGCCAGGACAGACGGTTGGGGATTGTTAAATGAAGCCGTTGGGGCACACTTAATCTAATTTGCAAGTGGTGCTGGTGGGTGTGCATGTGTCTGCAGCAGGATTGTGCAATGCTTGAGGAAACAGTAAACACAGCACTGCGCAATTGTGCATGGCGTGCTTGACCACAACACAACCACACTTAAGAAGTGCCGCACCTGACAGTCCTTCTTCTGATCTACAAAAGTGGTTTTGAAAACAGGAGGAGGGGGTTTAAAAATGGCATAAAGCCCCCTCAATGCACAATTGATAAATCCGTGACATTTCAACCCAGGGGAATGAGAACTCTGAGATCCTGAAGTTCAAGGTACAAAATGGGCCATTTCTAACCCTCAATTTGGCATTTCCAGTTTTGAGCGTCACAGAGAAACATGTGCTTTGCAGCCTGAGAGATTCTAATAGGGTGACTCCCAAGTTTTTAATTCCCTTATTT
This sequence comes from Lacerta agilis, assembly GCF_009819535.1. Classification (NCBI taxonomy): domain Eukaryota; kingdom Metazoa; phylum Chordata; class Lepidosauria; order Squamata; family Lacertidae; genus Lacerta; species Lacerta agilis. The sequence continues at coordinate 39,848,570 of NC_046328.1, read as the reverse complement.
TAGCTTAGATGCACAAAATCTGCAAAGCAAGAACAATAAGCACACAAACCTGAAGCAGCAGGAGTCAAATGGAGCGCGGTCCAAGGAGTATTAATTCACTGTGTAGCTGCTTCTCACTAACACAACTTCTTTTTTTGTTTTCATTGCTGCTTGCATCAAGTAATACTGAAAGGAGGGAGATATCTAACCCAGAACAGCCACCTGCGGGAGTGGACCTTGATGGGAGAATCTGCCTGATTTGCACTTTCTGAAACAGAAGACCAAAACACAGGCAACCTTCAAAATTTGCATGCAGTTCTCCAGTCAAGTAATGTGTGAAAAAGTGCGTATGCACATGTGATGAATGATGAATGACATACAATGATGCATGATATCAGGCAGAATAGCCCTGCATAGATGGGTATGGGAAAGGCAAGATTGTGGTGGGCATTGGGAGCATAGCTGTCAACGTTCCCCCTTTTTAAAGGGAAATTCCCTTATTCCGAATAGGATTCCTTGCAAGAAAAGGGAAAAGTTGGCAGCTATGACATTGAGGAATTTGCACAAAAGTGATGCTGAATTTTCATGAGGGCTCATCCTTTTAATAAACCCTCAGTCTGATGTGGAGATGTGGGGAAATGAGAGAAAGCAAAATGCCCCTCTGTACTTCCAGGGGATCCTTGGCTGTGGCCTCCCTCTGAACCAAACCATCCACACCCCCTCCATCATCCCACCCATGGACAAGTCCACATCGCCATGGAAAATGGAGGGAAGCCTCCCTTTCCCCGCAGGCAGGCGGCTGATGCCCCCCCTCTCTTGGCCCCAATCCAGACAATTAAGAGCTTTGTTTCCTGTGATGGCTGCTTCAATGGAGGCCCACACAAAGAATCTCTGCAGGGGGAGGATGGGATGGGGATTGGGGGGGGGGGAGAGACGATGACCTCAGTGCAATGACCTCACTCAGCACAACTCCCCAAATCTGCAGGCCTTATAAGGCTAGATTTGGAGGAGGGGCAAGGAGGGAAGAAAAAGACACACACATGCACACACACACCCCACCACCACTACCACACAACCCCCCATCCTTTGGGGCTTCTAAATATAAAAGTCTTTTTCTTTTCTTTTCTGTGGAATGAGTTTAACATCCTGCTATTTCGTCCAAGTCGTCTGTCTGCGTGAGATGTTCTGTTTATTAGCCAGGTCTTTTTCTTTCTTTCTCTCTCCCCCTGCCCCAATTCCTTGAAAAAGCCTCCCCCCCCCTCATTCCCAAAGAGGGACTCAACAATGGAGGCCCCTTTGTTTCAAGGGATGGGGCAGTGGGGGCAGAGATGTGAGGAAGCTTCCCGGGGCGGATTCCCTTCGGCCCCTGAGGAATGTCGAGGAGGAGGAGGAGAAAAAACTGAAGGGAATGAAAAATGGTAAAGGACAACATTGTCTGGGTGGCTGGTTTGTTTTTCTCTTCTTCTAGCTGCCTCCTCATCCTCCTCCCAACCCCAAAACCGGCTGTTTGCTGCGTATTGGTGAACAACAGTTCAGAGCACAGCCTGGGCTGCAGCAAGGGGCATGCATTGTATGGGGGCTCCTGAGCATGTGGGGATTTCAGTCCCAGGAGCCGGAATGATGCCAGGCTCTTAATGGAGCCAGGAGAATGAGGAGCCACAGCCCAGTCATGCCTCATCCCTAAAGAAAGAGCACACCGGGATAAAAAAAGATCATAAGCATTTTGGAAATTCAGAGTGAGAGATATATATATATCTCATATATATATGTATGAATGAGAGACTCAGCAGAAGGAGAGCAGTGACAATGAATGAGCTATCTGGGGAAAACCCACAGTATTGCACTTTCCCTGACTCAAATTATGACTTTGCAAAATGTGATAGCCTAGGAAACAGCAATTAATGTTTACCATTTTTAATTTTATTGTGCGATTATCTTCTTTAGTAGGTTGTGCAACGTCTGGATAACGTTGTTTTTGGTTTTTTTAGGGGGCACCGGGAATGAGTTTGCAGGACCAAGGGACAGTGGTCCTGAAAAAGGTTTGGGAACCACTGGACTAGAGCTTTTATTTATCATTTCCTCAGCATCTCTCATTCATTGGAGGTTTTTAAGTAGACCTTAGGTGACCATCTATCAAGGATGTCATGGCTGCGATTCCTGCATAGCAGGGGGTTGGACTAGATGAACCTCAGGGTCCCTTCCAACTCTGCCATTCTAGTATTCTATGCTTCTCCTGAACAGTCTGTTTCTTTTCAGGCACTGATCATGATGATGAGGCAAGGGAGGGAGGGTGGCTGTGTGAATCCCACCCCTGCCGTGTGGACTTTCCAGAGGTGAGGGATCTCTCAGGCAGCTTCCAGGCAGCCCATTTGGGTCTGAACAACAGTCAGGAGTGATAAATCAGGAGGCAGCGATGGAGATTCTGGCCAGAGCCAGAAAAGGCAGGTTAGCTCAGCCTTTGCTCTCCCCTCTCTCTCCTAAAATAGGGCCTCCTTCGGAGCAGGGGGGCTTCCCATCCTCCAGTTGCTCCCCGGCAGCCACTCCCTATCTGCAGCTGTTGCCAGCCCAAGGCCCCAGAGAACTTCCAGTGGGGGGGGGGTAGGTTTTTTATTTTTTAAATGAAGTGTCTAAACCCCAGAAAGCAAAAGATCACAAGAGGCCCCCTCACCTTTGACTGGACTCCATGGAGACGGATTAAAACCCCTCAGCTGTGGGGAGGGGGACGCTTTCTGGAATGTTCTTTCAGAGACATCCATCAGCAGCCCCCCAGGGGTGGGGGGGGAGAAGGGGGTTGAAGGAAGGGGAGCAACCTGACAGAGCTCTCCAGTTTCATGGAAACTGGGGGGGGGGGGAGAGATGGACCAGGCAGCAGATGTTGCTCCTCTGTTTGGAGACCCAGACCCCTCTTGCACTCCAGATCAGGCAGGGGGAGGAATTGGGGAGGGGGGCACGATGGTGGGTCCTGCTGTTTCAGCTGCTCCAGTCGCTCAGAGGTAGCAAAATCGCTCAGTGGAGAGTTTGCAGAATCCAGGATGGTCCAGTAGTCCAACCCCCAGCAATGCAGGAATCTCAGCTCAAGCATCCCTGACAGGTGGCCATCCAACCTCTGCTTAAAAGCCTCCAGGGAAGGAGAGTCCACAGTCTCCCGAGGGAACCCGTTCCACTGTCAAACTGTTCCTAGAACTGTAGAGTTGGAAGGGACCCTAAGGGCCATCTAGTCCAGCCCCTGCTATCTTGAGTGCACCTTGCATGGGGAGAAAGAGGGGGAGAGAGATGAGTGAATGTTGCTAAGAAGCTGCCACTGAGTCCTGTGTCTCCAGTCCACTGGGAGCTAGGAGACGGATGGATTTCGGCAAATGTAAAACAAGAGGGCAAGATGAAAAGACCTTTCTGTTTGCCTAAGCATCTTCCCAAAGCTCCTTAGTTGGCATCAGGAAACAGCAATTTCTTGAACAGTAGTAAACAACACACATAATCTTAAAATGGTAGAGTTTAGAGGGATCCCCAGGGATCCCCTTCAATGTAGGAATCAAAGCTAAAGCATCCCGGACAGGTCGCCAAAATCGCCACCCGGAGGAAGGGGCCAGAGAGCAACTAAGGTCCCTTTGAGGCAGTGGGCTCCACAAAGGTCCACCGGGGTGCCCAGAGGCTGCCCCCAGCGAGAAGAAGGCCTGTGGGTGGGTGGAGACTTGTGTGTCTCCAGGCTCTTAAAAGATTCAGGACAAGGGCTCAAGGCCACAGAATCACAGGTGCAAATTTACAGAGCCAAACTTTGGCTTCAATTTATTTACTGCATTTATTTCCCACCTTTTCCTTCAAGGAGCTCAATTTAATCCCCACAACAAAACTGTGAAGTAGGCTAGGCTGAGAAATTGTGACTGGTCCTCAAGGTAACACCCAGTGAACTTTCTGGCCAAGTGGGGGGATTTGAACCCGGTCTCCCCCAGGTCCTCCTCTGCTGCTCTAGCCACTAAGCAACACGGCCTCTCTAACGTAAATGCCAGAGAAGGCAAGCCAACCAATTTCCCATTTGCATTGCTCTGACTAAATCATAGAATTGTAGAGTTGGGAGGGACACCAAGGGTCATCTAGTCCAAACTCCTGCAATGCAAGATTCACAATTAAAGCATCCCTTCTTAAACTGATTCAAACTTCAGCCCAGTTCACTCCAAACCAGGTCCTTTAACCCTTTCCTCAACAGAGCCTGCTCCAGATCAACCCACTTCCTTTCAGTTGCCTCCAACAGTTCATCTCCCACCTAGGATCCAATTTCCCCCCAATTCATCACCCACCCAGAAGTTTTTCGAGGTCCCTGGGAAAGAGCCAGGCCCAACAACCCCCCATGGGGGTTTGCCCCTCACAGAGCCCCTAGTGGTGAGAGAGGAGCAGTCCTACCCCAACACCAGCAACCCCTGCCCCCAAATTCTATTTCTGTCGGGGAGTGAATTTGGGGAGGCCAGGAGGGCAGAAAGCAGCTGGCTCTCTGCTGCAGAGCAGAGATTAGACTGGAATGGCATCCTGTCCCAGAATGCCTGGACTCTGGGGTGGGCTGCTCAGCTGCACCAGCAGCACACATGGCCCCCCACCCCATGGAGGGTAGAGAAGAGACTGGACTGCAGGGGGGCCTTTGCCCCAGGCAGCAGGTGCCTGGGGTCTTTTGGAGCATTTGCCTGCCGGCGCTTGACTCTGCTTGGGGGCCAGGGATGGGCTGACTGCTTCACACCAGCTGAGCCTGACCCCAGTGAAGCTGCAAGTCAGCAGTAGGGGGAGATCCCCCCCAATATGGGGCCAGACACATACCATGACAACAGGCCCTCTGCGCTTTGTGGGAAGGGAAATCTAGTGTCCCCTGCCTCTGAAAATGTGGAAAGTGGTCCTGTGATTTAAAATTTCCTCAGTTAATCATTTCTCCTTTTTTACCCCAAAAGGAGGGAGGGAAAAAACTGGGGCAGCTTTCCTGCATTGTAGGGGTTGGACTAGATGTTCCTTGTGGTCCCTTCCAATTCTAAGATTCTGGGATTTCAGGGCAGCCTTCCCAGATTAGATTTTGTTAAGGTCTCCTCCAGATTTGGGTGTGTGTGTGGTTTTTTTTAGGGGGGCACTGTACTCGGCCCCTTGTTCTTGACACAATAAATGTGCATTAGTGGTGTATTTGTACTGGACCGTCTACACATCACTTTGCTTTGTTAGTGGTTCTGCTTTCCCTGGTTCTTCCACATTATTGCTGTCTGAAGGTGCAACAGCACAAGAAAGCAGGATAAGCACCCCAGGACATTTGCGGGATGAAAAGTTCCAGGATTTCAGCGGGAAGCAACACAGGACGTGCCCTGATGAGCAACGAAGCACGATGTTCATCTTGAACCTTTCGCAGGTGTAAACAAGCATTGGAAGCGAGATCACGGGTGATCACCCCGATAGCATCGTGGGCACAAATAATATTGAATGCACAATAGAAGAGGAGACCTAGAATCATAGAATCCTAGAGTTGGAAGAGACCACAAGGGCCATCCAGTCCAACCCCCTGCCAAGCAGGAAACACCATCAAAGCATGCCTGACAGATGGCTGTCAAGCCTCCGCTTAAAGACCTCCAAAGAAGGAGACTCCACCACACTCCTTGGCAGCAAATTCCACTGTCGAACAGCTCTTACTGTCAGGAAGTTCTTCCTAATGTTTAGGTGGAATCTTCTTTCTTGTAGTTTGAATCCATTGCCCCGTGTCCGCTTCTCTGGAGCAGCAGAAAACAACCTTTCGCCCTCCTCTATATGACATCCTTTTATAGAGGAGGGCGAAAGGTTGTTTTCTGCTGCTCCAGAGAAGCGGACCTGCAGGGGCCCTCACTGGACATGGGAACCAGTAGCAGGAAAAGCTTGGCTGCCCCATTCATCCAAAAGCAGGACAAGGAGGAAGCCATTCTTGCACAAGTGGCAGCAGAGGGGATGACAGAAGGTGAGGTCCACATTTTAGGTGGGGGGGACTGTGGGGGGTCCTGCAGGAGGCAATGACGGCCACCAACCTAGACGGCTTTAAAAGATTAGACAAATTAATGGGATAAGTAGCTACCAGTGGCTGCTTGCCATGATGGTTAGCTCCTGATGGCTGGGTTAGGGTTCAGATGTTTTCTGGGTTAGTTAGCTGCCCCCTAACTCAGCCAAAACAACAGCCCCAAAGCCACTTGCTTTGAGAGGCTAGCTTGCTCTGATCATATCCCTTGTCACTGGCAAGGTTGGCTAGCCCAGCTGCAGATTGTAGAATTGCATTGGAAGGGAACCCAAGGGTCATCTAGGCCAACCCACTGCTGCAATCACAGCTAAAGAATCCCCGACAGGTGGCCATCCAGCCTGTTAAAAAACATGCAGTGAAGGAGAGTCCAGAGAGAAAGCCAAGAAGCCTCCTTCCAAAGTATCACAAATCACAGAAGTTGCCCCCCCCCCCCCCGCAAAAGACACATGAGTGAGACTTCCAGCTGGTCAGCTCCGCTGAGGAGAGACAGGGTTATTTCCACACCAGTTGGCTGCCAACTGTCTGGCTGGGTAGGGTTTCAGTTCTGGGCTGGTCAAGAAGCAGAGATGGATAAGCTTCTTTTGAGCAGGGTGGAAGCCGCGGTCAGGCTCAGAGCAGTTGGGCTCCTTTCCTGCTGCGAGATGGTTTTCCATCTCCAGAGATCGCTGGGGGTATTTGGGAAGGGGTCAGGGCTCAGCCCCACCTGCTGTCCCCCGGCAGGAAGGGGGCAGCCCTCTGCATGTGGCACAGGATCCCTCTGTAGTGGCAGCTAGAAAATGGCAATAATGAAGACTTATTGGGAGTTTGCCAGAAGGAGATATTTGCTGCAACATTGAACTGTAAAGGATTGTGAATGTTGATTTCAAGTTTTACTGTTGGGCAGTAATTATAGTGTTTTTGTGTTGTGCTAACCACAGAGTATTCCTTGATGAAGGGCAGTCTATAAAATGATTGTGATGGCAAGCAGAATACATTTTTCCCAGTTACCAGCTGCCCCGTGGATGCATTCTGGATAGCAATTCTGTTTTCTTCATCACTGGAACCAAAGAAGAGCCTGTTGGATGAAGCTGGGAGATGCTGCCAGTGGGAGATTGAAGCTGGGACCTTCTGCATGCCAAGCTCTACCACTGAGCTGTGGCCCTTCCTTGCGGGGTTCCAGTGGTCCTTCAGGCTGTAAACTGGATTCCAGGAGTCATTCATGGTGGTTTCCCCATAAAGGAAACCAGAAGAGCTTGCCTTGCTGAACCAGGCCAAAGGGGGCCCAACTAGGTCAGAGTTCTCTTCCCACAGTGGCCAACCAGATTCCTTTTCTGGAAAGTTCAATCTAACTGTGTCCCCTTAACTGCCTTTTCTCTAAACTGAAAAGCCCAAGATATTTCAGCCTTTCCTCCTAGGGGAGTCATTCCTTCCCCTTGATTGTGCAGGTTGCCCTTTTCTGAAACTTTTCCAGCTCTGCAGTGCCCTTTATGAGGTGAGGAGGGCAGAACTGGACACAGGACTCCAAGCGCAATTGCTCTGAAGATTTGTATAATGTCACAACAGTCCCAAGCAGTCAGTCCTGCCTAGTTAGGAGAGTTTATGCTTAACTCACGAGTTAAGTTCCAGCAGCAAGGGCAAAAGCAGCTGGCAAGGACCAAACCCCAAAGAGGAAATGTATCACCAGAGCGAAGCCAAGACTTGATCTCTCCCCAGACAAACACCCCCCCCCCCCGACTTTCAACCCTTTTCAGATAATGGGATGACATCAGACTCTGAGTAATGCTCTCTCAAAGGTCTGGAAATGCCTTTATCCTGAGAAGCAGCAAAGAAAGAAAAGGCAACTTCTGGTTTAATTTGGACCCTTTCCTGTTTTCCACTTTTTGCTTGCAGGTGGAAACAACATAAACCCAAATAGAAGGTTTATTTATTTTTATTTTAAAAATGTACCATCTTATTCAGTTTCTCAAGTTGCTCAGAGCAACTCAGAGAGGTTCATAGTGTGTGGAACATCATTCTCTTTGGCCTGATCCAACATACTCTTATGGTGTTCTTATTTTTCTCCCTTAAAACCAAACTAGTGTCTGGGAAGCCGTGCAGATTCCTAGGATCTTTGGGGTATCTGGCCACTTTAAGAACAGGATGCTGGCCGTTGGCCTCATCCAGCAGCCAGGCTCTTCTTATGCTCTGAATACCAGTTGCTGGAAACCGCAGGAGGGGGGCATGCTCTTGTGCTCAGATCCTGCTTGTGGATTTCCCACTCAGGCATCATTTTCACTGTGAGAAAAAGATGCTGGATTGGATGGGGGACCTTTTGGCCTCATCCAGCTGAAGGGCTCTTCTTATTTATCTTGTGGTTCTCTGGACAACATTCAACCCCTAACTCTTAACTCAGGCTCTAAAGAGCTTTTGGCATGGCACAGGCTAACCCATACTATTTAAAGGCAGGCATTTCAGAGTGTCCCAGGGCACCCCGATGGTGACAAAGACCCCAACAACTCGGACACCCAGCCCCTTTATTTACCGCTTTGTACAATGTGGTCCCAGGGGAGTCCTAATATATTCTTCCCCCTGCAAACAAATACTCTTCTTTGAGGTGGTTCAATCCAGATTCTTCAGCCACAGCCCTTATCTGTCAGCAAAGTATTTTAAGCATCTCTGCCAATTTGGCACAGCTGTCTGAGTGATGTAAAGCTGACAGCTGATTTAGAGGTGAGGAAGGGAAGAGGCTGCCACCTAGTGGCTAACTCCAACTAGTTGAATGCACAAGGACTTTTTAATTTGGGCCATTGCATGGTTGGAAAGCTTAAAAATCTTCTTCCCCAAGCAAAAAAAATTAAATGATGACAAATAAATGTTTACTTCACTAGGAGTGCTTGGACCTGCCACCGGGATATTCTGGTGGACTCTCCTTCATTTGCGGTGTTTAAACTCAAGTTGGATTGGCCAACTGCCAGAGATGCTTTAGCTGTGATCCCTGCATTGCAGGGGATTAAACTAGATGACCCCCAGGGTCCCTTCTAGCTCTACAATTCTATAAAAAGTGAGTTTAAAGGCTTTCCAGAACTGTTGCATGAAGCATCTTACCAACCTTAAAATACATCAATAACGATCAATAAGATACAACAGTGAAATCCCATTACACTAGACAAGTGTAGACTAAAATGGGCTGAAAACAGCATTGGGCACATAGCTCAACCCATCTAACCCAACAGTTAACATCACACTTTAACCCCCAAAAGCCACACTTTAAAAAGTGTGTCTTCAGAGCTACCGGTATATTTAAACAAGTCAGCGACAAGGCTTAACTTTCCCTGGAATTTAGTTCCAGAAATGAGGGTTGTGGGGTTTACAACTGAGAAAAGGCCCAACACATTTTCCTGGGTGACGAATTCCACCATTGCCAACTGAAGAAGATATCCTGGCTGTTACTGTGAAACCACAGTGCATGAGAGTGAGCTTTTGTGCACAAGCGGATAGTGGGTGCCTTTGAAAGAGTATTGGACAAATTCATAGAGGAGGAGAGTGCTATCCATGGCTACTAGCCATTATGGCTCGGCTCCGCATCCACAGTCAGAGGCAGCTGTGCTTCTGAATGCTAGTTGCTGGAAACCACAGGAAGGAACTGCTCTTGAATCCTGCTTGCTGGCTTCCTACAGGCAACTGTTTGGCCACTGAACACCACATGTTGCTGATTGAACCTGGGACCTTCTGAATGCAAAGCAGGTATTCTGCTGCTGAGCTTACAGCCATTCCCAGAAGGGCTGCGGTGGAGATGGAGTGTTTGTTCAAGGCAAGAAGCCCCTTTGGGATCCCAGGTAAGGTGACCCATCTTCTTGACACCCCATTGTCTGGTGAATCTTCTCAGCCGTTGGCTTCCAGGTGGTTCCAGGGGGCCTCTTCCACCCAGAGAGGGCTGCCAGGAGGCGATCAGAAAGGCATCTGTCTGGGTCTGCACAGAAGCTGTTTGCAAAATGACAGGACTCATCCTTCGCTGCCCGCCCAGCACCTGCCCTCCCTGACCCCCGTTGCTGTGGTCTTATTTGCTGGGGGAGGAACAGCTCTCTCATGCCCGGCTGTTGCTTGTCGAGAGCGAGCCAAGCTGCCACCATCTTGCACCACCTCCCTACTTGGTCCCTGGGCTGCACCCACTTTCCCAGGGGCTATTTCTCCCCAACAACTTGGTTACCGCCCTCTGAGGTCACCTTGCTCTCTTTGCCGTCTGCTACAAAACAACTGCTTTCTTCAAAACTGGTTAGACACACAAACTGGTTAGACACACACAGGGCTGGTTTCCAGGTACCAGGGCACCACATATATTTGCATGCAATTTACATATGCTAATCTATATACACTAACAGCTGGGGCAAATTAAGACTGGGACAGGGCAGTAGCTCAGTGGTAGAGCATGCAGAAAGTTGCAGGTTCAATTTTAACATTTTGTATTGCTGTAATTTTTTCTTGATTTTCTTGTTAACTTTTTGCAAAGCTGATTGAGGTTGCTGTTGTTGTTTTGCAATCAAGCAGCATATATATTTTATGAAGCAAATAATAAATAAACAAATCCCTGGCAGCATCTCCTGGTAGGGCTGGGAGAGACTCCCTGCCTGAAATCCTGGAGAGCAGCTGCTGCCAGTCAGTGTGGACAGTCCTGGGCTGGATGGGACCCATAGGTGCCAACTCCCTGGGGCCCTGGGTTCCTGAGCACCCACAAAATTCCCCATGAAGGGGCTGGGCACCCACAAATTTCAGTGCCAGGGCTATACATGCTGCATGGCGCCCCAGGCACCCATGGTCGCGGGGCCAAGCTGGCATTCTTGATGGGACCCAAGTGTCAGACTCTGCACAAGGTAGCTTCCTGTGTTCCTAAGGCAACAGTGGAAACAGTCACCCTGTAAAAGAAAACCTTATTTGCTAAAATAAAAGCACTCTCTTTTTTAAAATTAGGTAATCCATGGCAGAGGAATCCATTTCGAAGGGGCAGAGGAACCAGAGACCAAATTGCAAACATGCGCTGGATTATGGAGAAAGCTAGAGAGTTCCAGAAAAACATCTACTTCTGCTTCATTGACTATGCAAAAGCATTTGACTGTGTCGACCACAGCAAACTATGGCAAGTTCTTAAAGAAATGGGAGTGCCGGATCACCTCATTTGTCTCCTGAGAAATCTCTATGTGGGACAAGAAGCTACAGTTAGAACTGGATATGGAACAACTGATTGGTTCAAAATTGCGAAAGGAGTACGACAAGGCTGTATATTGTCTCCCTGCTTATTTAACTTATATGCAGAATTCATCATGCGAAAGGCTGGACTGGATGAATCCCAAGCCGGAATTAAGATTGCCGGAAAAAATATCAACAACCTCAGATATGCTGATGATACTACCTTGATGGCAGAAAGTGAGGAAGAATTAAAGAACCTTTTAATGAGGGTGAAAGAAGAGAGCGCAAAATATGGTCTGAAGCTCAACATCAAAAAAACTAAGATCATGGCCACTGGTCCCATCACCTCCTGGCAAATAGAAGGGGAAGAACTGGAGGCAGTGAGAGATTTCACTTTCTTGGGTTCCATGATCACTGCAGATGGTGACTGCAGTCACAAAATTAGAAGACGCCTGCTTCTTGGGAGAAAAGCAATGACAAACCTAGACAGCATCTTAAAAAGCAAAGACATCACCTTGCCGACAAAGGTCCGCATAGTTAAAGCTATGGTTTTCCTAGTAGTAATGTACGGAAGTGAGAGCTGGACCATAAAGAAGGCTGATCGCCGTAGAATTGATGCTTTTGAATTATGGTGCTGGAGGAGACTCTTGAGAGTCCCGTGGACTGCAAGAAGATCAAACCTATCCATTCTCAAAGAAATCAGCCCTGAGTGCTCTCTAGAAGGACAGATCCTGAAGTTGAGGCTCCAGTACTTTGGCCATCTCATGAGAAGAGAAGACTCCCTAGAAAAGACCCTGATGTTGGGAAAGATGGAGGGCACAAGGAGAAGGGGACGACAGAGGATGAGATGGTTGGACAGTGTTCTCGAAGCTACTAACATGAGTTTGGCCAAACTGCGGGAGGCAGTGAAGGATAGGCGTGCCTGGCGTGCCCTGGTCCATGGGGTCACGAAGAGTCGGACACGACTGAACGACTGAACAACAACAACAATCCATGGCAACAGTAATGGGGTTCAGGCCCCCAACAGCACCTGATCCAATCTGGGCTCCTCCAGCAAAGGCTGGCTGGTCCTGAAGAAGGCAGGTGCTGCCCCACAGTGGCCACATTCAGAACACCCAAGCCCAAATCCCCTAAATTAAAAAAGCAACAACACCCTACATTTAGTGTGCTTTCCCCCCACCAAAGAAACCTGGTAGCTGTATTTTGCCCCTCACAAAGCTGTAATTCCCAGCACCCTTAAACAAGCTACAGCTCCCAGAGTTCTTTGTTTTTGGGGGTGGCGAGGAAATGCACCTTAAATGGATGCCATGTAAGCAGCACAGCATCCCACCTTCCGCTCCTGGATAATCTAAAATAAATCCAAACTGCAAATGGATGAAATATACTGATTGCTGTATTGTTGCTGTTGGCACCTGTCTGTCTCGAGAGACACTGGAGTGCGCCTCTGGGGGTGAAGCCAAACCACTGGTGGAGAATCACAGCGCCTGCTTTGGCTGCAGAGACTTGTTATGTGCTGCTGCTGCCGCCTGCACTGCTTTTGTTGCACTGGCAGCAGCATCGAAGTGACCTCTCTGGGGTGCAAGCCTGGGCTGTGTGTATGGAGGTCCTGGGCTGCCCAGACAACAGGACTCCCTCTCTTGGCCTCACTGATGTGGTCCAAAGGAAGGCAGAGCAAAACATTTGGCATCAGCTTGGCTGCATGTTATGGCTGTGAAGGCAGATGAAAGCTGCAGCAAATAAGAATTTACCAATCGTCTTGATACTCATGCCATCTGAATAAAGCCTTACTGCGAAGACTGTGCATCAGTCAGCATGCACTGATCTACACACATAAAAGAAATTCATGCACTGGCGTCTTCCAAAAACCCATCCCAAACCCAAAAACAGTTCCATGGTGATTGGCAAATGGTAACGGGGGCAGGACCTTGAAATCCGGAAGTCATAAACCAGCACATGGGCGGTGGATATAGATTCAGTCACAGTGATTCAATGAAAACATGGACCATTATAAACGCCATCTCCAACACTTTGAAAGGTTCCATCAACAGTGTCTCCGAAACATTTTTCACATCACTTGGGGAGACAGGTGAACTAATATCAGCGTACTGGAAGAAGCAAAGATCAGTGCTGAAGCAGTGATTCTTCAACTTCGTTGGCCTGGTCATGTTGTGCAGATGCCTGATTATCGTCTTCCAAAGCAACTCCTCTACTCCTAACTTAAAAATGGAAAGCGTAGTGCTGGTGGTCAACAAAAGAGGTTTAAAGACTCTCTCAAGGCAAATCTTAAAAAAGTAGTATAAACACCAACAATTGGGAAACACTGGCCTGCAATCAACCCGAGAACAGCCTTTACCAAAGGTGTCATGCCTTTGAAGATGCTCAAACTCAGAAAGAAAAGGGAGAAATGTGCTAAGAGGAAGGCACACTTGGCAAACCCTCACCACGATCAACTCCTGCTCAGAAACCAACGTCCCCACTGTGAAAGGACGTGCGGGTCCAGAATTGACCTCCACAGGCACTTACAGACAAACTGTTAAAACCGTGTTCATGGAAGACAATCATACTTTTTTTTAAAGAAAAAAAGGTGCTGATATTCACCATGATGTTGTTACAGTCAGTGCCACACTTTTAACATCTGAAAAAGGTGCCGGTGCTGCATCCTCTCAAGGAGCTCCAGAAAGAGAGCACTGGCGGGCATGGATTTTTCCTTCGTGTTTGCTCTTGAAGGCTTCCTCCCAAATGAGTAGAGCTGCAAGGCAGTGGAGGTTGAGGGTCAGAGTTTTCCATCTCCTGGACGGACTTCCTTCCCAGGTGGATGAGCCCCACCTGCCCCTCATTTCCCTGCAGCCATTGCAGTACATTGCACAGCAAAACTGCCCCACAAAGGAGATCCACAAGGGCGCTGGCTGCCTGGCCTCAGGGAGGGAAAGAGGCCCCAGAGCTCCAGAGTTTGTCTAGCCTTGGCCCGGCCTCCTCTGCAGGGATGGGATTTTTGGCGCATCCGGGACTTGTTGACTTCAACCCGCCTGTTTTATTTCAGGACTTCGTTTTTCATTTTTGACTGGCCACCCGATCTTATAGCCATTCTCTCTGCTTTAATGTACATTACAAAATGCCACGAACGCACTACTTGAGATTCCTACATTGCAGGGGGTTGGACTAGATGACCCTTGGGGTCCCTTCCAAAAAAGAAATATTTACCATAACAACAACAACAATAATA